>NC_061524.1:1062500-1077500 GCF_022379125.1 Scophthalmus maximus | reverse complement strand
GCAACTCACCTCCAACCCGTAGAGAACAATCCACCGCTTTCTGGCAGAGAACCACGGCCTCGGACTTGGAGATGTTTGATCCTCATCCCTGCGGCTTCACGTTCGTCTCTCGTATAGTTCCTTGAAAATGAGCCACTGCTGTTGATCTGAGGGAAAGAAGTGAGAACAGAAATAGCAGTGAGTGGGCCACAAAATATAAAATGGGGACGTTGGCAAATGTAGATGGCAGGCATGACTGACCATAATGTATACAGGGATTCTACAAAAAACATCCCTTTTCCTCCACTTGCTCATGGAGACATAGTGGTTTTAATCAAGATTTGTGAAATACAAATAATCCGATATATATTGAAAAGCCAGCGGCATCAACCGAAGACTCTCAGTCACGCAGACCGGCGCCATAAGAGGCAATTTCGAAGCCCAGATTTGAGCAGAAGCTGCAGAGAGTCGGCCTCGGGCAAAAAAATAAAATAAAGAAAAGTCTGGCAGAAGTCGAGCCCTGCAGGAGCTCAAAGAAATATGGCAGGGGCAGGATATGTTTACTCTGGTTCATGTGTGACAACATTCGTTTTCAAGTTAACCACTTTGCGGTTTGTCCTTTTTCTTCACGGCTCACCCACTCACTTCCTCTCCACGCTTCATATTTCCTGGCCTCAGATAGTCGACTGTCAGATTGTCCATTGAACCATCGTCTCTTTGAGGAAACGTCAGAAATCTTAAGACGTCACAATCAACGCTCTCTTGTTCCGGCTGTGGACGCTGCGAGTTCTCAAAAACAAAAGCAATTAACACGACCGACCTGCGGAGATGAGATGCTATTGTCTCGCGTCAGTCATTATGACAGACATTATCTGATCTGTCCTTTTACTAAAAGTTACCCACAATAAACAAAAACCGTTGATGGAATAAGTGGCACATTCAATCAGGACACAACTTCGCTTTACCGTGCGGCTCATTGTGGAATTCTTTCTTTTGACGCTAATCAGCAGTTTAAATATTGAGATTCAATATTTTTTCCACTCTGCCGGTATCTTGATTACAGTGTAGGGGGATAAAACAAACACATAGCTTATGTTATTATGTGATTTAAGAATAATTTAAACCGACACAATGCAGCGAATTGAAGTGATCGTCATAATGAGGAAAGAAATGAAAACTTTTAAACGATAAATACTGTAAACCTGCAAAAACACGAAAGAGCAGTTAACCTCACAGGGAAAGTACATTCGGCGATAATGAGTGAGGCAACACAACAGTTGAGCAACTGAACTGATTGTAAATGCTCATTAAGGTAATTAAGTCCTGTCAATAAAACAACGTTTAACATTCGCTCACGACAAAGACGAGCGCTGCAATCATCCAAGATGTTCCTGACGTTCGGAGAGTGCTGCATTAAGAATTACCAGACGAATTACGCTGTAAAAACACAGGAGGTCTCCTATTATCTACAGGGTTCTTGAGATAGTGGGAAATGCAAATGAACAATTACGATATCAAATTATTCTGTTGTAGGCACAATTCCCAACATGACTCCTAAATAAGTGACTTTGCCAAAAAAAGAAAATACACAAAAATTTGAATCTTTGTCTCTTAAAAACAAACTTTAGAGAAGTTACAAGTGTTCCCTACAGGGGGGTCATCCCTGTGTTCCTCATCCCTGTGTTCCTCATCCCTGTGTCCCTCAACCCTGTGTTCCTCAACCCTATGTTCCTCATCCCTGTGTTCCTCATCCCTGTGTTCCTCATCCCTGTGTTCCTCATCCCTGTGTCCCTCAACCCTGTGTTCCTCATCCCTATGTTCCTCATCCCTGTGTCCCTCATCCCTATGTTCCTCATCCCTGTGTCCCTCATCCCTATGTTCCTCATCCCTGTGTCCCTCATCCCTATGTTCCTCATCCCTATGTTCCTCATCCCTGTGTCCCTCAACCCTATGTTCCTCATCCCTATGTTCCTCATCCCTATGTTCCTCATCCCTATGTTCCTCATCCCTGTGTCCCTCAACCCTATGTTCCTCATCCCTATGTTCCTCACCCCTTTGTTCCTCAACCCTGTGTTCCTCATCCCTGTGTCCCTCATCCCTGTGTCCCTCAACCCTATGTTCCTCAACCCTGTGTTCCTCATCCCTGTGTTCCTCATCCCTGTGTCCCTCAACCCTGTGTTCCTCATCCCTTTGTTCCTCAACCCTGTGTTCCTCATCCCTGTGTTCCTCATCCCTGTGTTCCTCAACCCTGTGTTCCTCATCCCTATGTTCCTCATCCCTATGTTCCTCATCCCTATGTTCCTCATCCCTGTGTTCCTCATCCCTATGTTCCTCAACCCTATGTTCCTCATCCCTGTGTTCCTCAACCCTATGTTCCTAATCCCTGTGTTCCTCATCCCTGTGTTCCTCATCCCTATGTTCCTCAACCCTATGTTCCTCATCCCTGTGTCCCTCATCCCTATGTTCCTCAACCCTATGTTCCTCATCCCTATGTTCCTCAACCCTATGTTCCTCATCCCTGTGTCCCTCAACCCTGTCTCCCTCATCCCTATGTTCCTCAACCCTATGTTCCTCATCCCTATGTTCCTCAACCCTATGTTCCTCATCCCTGTGTCCCTCAACCCTGTCTCCCTCAACCCTATGTTCCTCATCCCTATGTTCCTCAACCCTATGTTCCTCATCCCTGTGTTCCTCATCCCTATGTTCCTCATCCCTGTGTTCCTCATCCCTGTGTTCCTCATCCCTATGTTCCTCATCCCTGTGTTCCTCATCCCTGTGTTCCTCATCCCTATGTTCCTCATCCCTGTGTTCCTCATCCCTGTGTTCCTCAACCCTATGTTCCTCAACCCTGTCTCCCTCAACCCTATGTTCCTCATCCCTATGTTCCTCATCCCTGTGTTCCTCATCCCTGTGTTCCTCAACCCTGTGTTCCCTCAACCGTGGACATGGAAGGGGGAGGGAATAAGAAGTGCACTTTTGTGAGATCCCGCGAAACCTTCCAGGTCAGTTCATCTCAGCGCGGCGACGGAAACCAAACACAAACCAAACACGACAGCGGATCACACACACAGATGGGAGAGGTTCATATAGTTTCATTTTGAGATTGTCCTCAAATATCGAGACATTAAACGCAGACACAGCTTCTGCCAGAGCGTTCAGGACGGGCGATTGTCCGACACTCAAATACTCAACTCGAAATCTCACCGACTGAGCAGTCAAACAATACGCACCTCATCCGTTTTCCAACCGGTGACTGTTTAATGCACATTATTCTCACCTGGTCTTTTTTTTTAGGGGGGGTTTCAGGAAGGGCCCCAGCACGGAGGTGAGATAAATGACGTCTGTATTTCACCGTCTTCACCCGCCACGTCAGGCTGAGCTGCCATCCATCACCAAACCACAATGACACTTTAAATTGGTTACGTCAAATTAACCTGATGTATCATGGCTCCATGCTGGGGGTTTCAAATTGGTTTTGTGGGCCTGTTATGAGCAATGGGTCGGCATTTATCACGAGTGGCTTTTACTTGTCCCCAGGCAGGTGGCGGTGCACTTTCCTCCTCGCCCCATGACCAGTCAGCAGCCGCACAGATAACTGTTAAACTGTCACCACCGCCAGACGCATGCAGATTGAGTTTGATACGGGAATCACAAGAAATGACAAGACCACTGGTCAATAAATCAAGCATTTATTAACATGCTGGAATCTGTAAATTAGCCTTTTAATCCCGGAGATTAGGTTTTTATAGGGTCAGGATGTCAGACGGGCTGTAAATCTTATACCGCAAAGCCGTGATCTGCCTTCTTTCAAAATAAAAGCCCGTCATATAAATGGCCGGAATATGAATAGGCTACATTCTATTAACCAATTGTTTTTGTTTTGGGGTAAACAATAAGTGGATATTTCTTATAAATATCTGTCCACCGCGTCGTGCCGCCGGACGTAAACATGTTCAGGCTGTGTAAATGCTGTAAATCAAAAATGACACAGCTCAGTGATCGCCGTCCGCGCCCTCCATCCATGTGGAAAGTGCCGCCGCGAGCTGTGCGGCGGCAGCTTAACACATTTAAACATTTCTTGGCGTCTTCCTTGACAATCCCTTACAACCCAGAAACGGCAGGACACGTGGTGACGGGACTGCTCAGCTGAGGGAACTTGTCCGACAGTATTAAATGTACACCGAGCAGTCGACGCCGCGCCAGCACATTTCCGTTTCTTCACAGGGCTCCGATTGGTTGTTGTTTCAATCTGAGGTACACGGTGTATTGAATAACTAACCAATCCCGCCAACGAGGAGGTTATGGTTTAACCCCCGTCGGCTTGTTCGCGTGAGATTACACAAAAACCTACCAAACGTATTTCCATGACACTTGGTAGAAGGGTGGAACATGGGTCAAGAAAGATCCAGGAAGTCTAACTACGCTTAATTCAATGTTGCAAGATCTTTTCTTTGACTGTTTTCCCAGGGAATGGATCATGGATCTGGATCTGAAAGTCTAATATACGTTAACAATAATAATACATTAGGTGCGGCTTGGGCCATTCTTGGCAATATTTCTGATTAACAGCATTGTAATAGCCACAACTGTGGAGTTCAAGAGTTTTTTTCATGTATGAGTATGATGTACGAGTTGATAATGACATGATAATATCAGAAAATGCTACCTTTGTGAATATATAAATGCTTACAGCTATTGAGAGGATGCTCATCTGAATTCTCCAAGTTCCCGTGATGAACAGGCCTGGTGGTGGAATGAGAAACACACACACACACACACACACACACACACACACACACACACACACACACACACACACACACACACACTAAGCTGTCGACTCTCATCAGTGTTTAACAGCCGGGGAAACGCAGCGGCACAATAATTATCATTATGTCCACAATTATGTTAATTGTCTGGTTTAAAATTTTGTTCAGATTTTTCTGTATTTTTCAAATCCAAAAGACCAATCATTGGACCAACCAAAATTTGGACCATGTCACAGCACTCGTTTCCCATTTTCTCTCCCATATTAATTAATTGGCAAATAATACAGAAACGGCATATGAATCATAATTAAGGTCAACGATTTTCATTTTCATTATTTCTTTGGTTCCTTCCTCTTTCAGGTCGGACTCACTGTCGAAGGCTCAGTCCTCGAGAAATCTTCTGAAGAAGAAGCACAGAATTCTTCCCAAGTGTTCTTCATTTAAGAGATGATTATTATTCTCCGTCTCCTCATTATATTAATGATCCTAAAGTCACAATCATTGAAAGTGAACGTCTCTTCTTTCCCAGATAAAAACACGAGGGCCTGTGAAACGTCTCGATGTAGCAGCGAGCTGCTCCGCCCCCGGGAGAAATTAGCCAGAATTCATGAGACTCAAAGGAAACGCATTTGTGGCAAACTCCTCGTCCAAAATAAATAAGTAATTGCCTTTTTTAAGTTTGCAATGTAAATATGTGTGTTGCTCCTGTTGTGTAAAGTCTCAGTCTCCACTCGTACCATACTGGAATATTCTTTCTATCATAATTGATTAAAACATATATTCACAAGACTTTTAAAGCCTGATTTCGAACTAACGATATTGTTCATTTTTGCTCTCTGCCGCTTTATTCCTATGTAGGTCGTGACACTGTTTCGATAAGCAATATAGAAAACAAAGTTCGGTTGGTATCATTGAACCCTGACAAGAAGAGGAGCTGTCAACTCGTCACATCGACAGAACTGTGTCTGAGGTGTCCTGTCATTTACAACGTTGTGTCCGGGTCTTTAAAGGGAACCAAACTTACTACTGTTCCTCAAGTGTTTTTTAAAGGTCAGGTAATGTTATGCTATTAAAAGCTAAAGATCCACATCACTGTTTTTAGAATCTACTTCAGAAACCCTGGATTTGATAAAGTAAAAAGCTTTGTAGCGAGCTGCTTTCCATGAACCTACATCGTCTCCACACAGTGGCGTCTCCTCCCCGACCTATTTGTACCGAATAATATCAAAACACAGGAACATCTCCATTCCATGACTGCAGTCCTTCTGTTGTTCACACCTTTATTACGCGTGCAATTTTAATTTTTGCCATCACCCCATATAGAAATAGCAACATCAATTGCTTTTTTCAACTGAGACGGCTGCTATTATTGTCATATAGATAGAAATACGAGTGAGTCGCCCCCTGCTGGTCATTCCAGAGTATACAGGCTTCAGGCACTTCGATTCCCGGACCAGGTGACTATTTGTAAATACAACCTATGCTAGCGACCGACTTTCACTTTTTTAAAAGTCCCAGTGTGTAATTTTTTTAATTTTTTGGCGGCATCTGGTGGTAAAGTTGCAAACCGCAACCAACTGAGCGGCCGACAGGGGACACTTTATGGCGGCGCACCGCTGATTCCATGTGAACGCGACGTATTCTGGACCCTTTAGTTGAACAACCGTATTCAACACGACCACCGACGCACCTCGAGAAGTGTGAATCACTGAAGAACTCCAACGTGAACTCTCAGAGAAAACTTTCCTGGCAGAGTCGCTCATTAACACAGGCTTGAAAAAGGGAAAAGAGAAACTTTGTCTGCGTCAACTGTCAATCTGAGGTTTTCGAGTAGAACAGAAAGGAATACGGGGGAAAAGACTGAGACAGAACGAGGTCATCCACACGACATAACAACTAATAGGTGACACACGAGGACCAGCCGCTGGTTATCAAAATGCTAATTCATTATAATGGACAACACTGGCTATGTTTTTTCAATAAACGCTTCTTTTGCCAAGTCCAGAGGCGTGAGGCTCGAGAGTGATAACGCACTCCGTGTTCGTTGACCTTTCTTCTTCTCTGTCTGGCAGCAGAAGTCTGTCAGGAGGAATCTCCGTCCGTCCTAGTCGGCGAGGCCCGGCGCTGGGAGAGACATTACTCTCCAGAAAGACTGGAGCGGAGACGTAAGCGCGCGCCGAGAGTTTGTTTGTGTCCACGCCGGGAGGTTGCGATTGAGCGCGTTAACGTGCGACTCTGACGTTATTGCCCGCGCGGGCGCGCGTTATCGTGAGCCTCCAGCTCCACCGGTCGCCCTCCATCATGTGAAGCACCTGCTCGAGCCCTTTCAGGTGGCACACGGCGTCCGTCACGCTTTGTGCCTCGGCCCCCGAGAGGGAGAAGCCCGCGGTTGATACTGGCCTCGTGTTTGTTCGCCGTCTCGGTCGGTATCTCAGGCCGGCCGCTTCCATTTCTCTGACATCGAACCAAATCAATTTGTATTTGTCCTTTTGTTTGATCACTCACTGGATCCATCGGATGTGCGATTGTGACTTGATGTGCTTTGTGCTGGATGTCTTGTACGATTTCAGTAAATGCGGTTGTCAAATTCCAACTCGTACTGTCCGAGTTAATCGGCTGCGAGACAAAGCTCACGGCTCATGTGCTCGCGGTGTTCGGTCCGATCGTCAGCCACGACTCGACCGGCCGCACCATAGAAGAAGAACGCTGACAAGACAGACACTGTTTTGCCACTTTGACTCGTGGATTTGCTTCGACTGTGCGAGAGGCAGGAGTCGGAGTCGACGAACAAAATTTCCTGACGTCAGAA
The DNA here is from genome assembly GCF_022379125.1 of Scophthalmus maximus. Taxonomy (NCBI): domain Eukaryota; kingdom Metazoa; phylum Chordata; class Actinopteri; order Pleuronectiformes; family Scophthalmidae; genus Scophthalmus; species Scophthalmus maximus. The sequence goes on along the minus strand of NC_061524.1, from coordinate 1,069,943 downwards.
ATGAATGGGAACGCCACAGGGCCGGTCGGGAGCGATGAGTCGCTGCTCGCTGTACGACGACGCTGAACACCCTCCGACTTCTGCCTTCTTTGGTGCATCCATACCTTTCCATCAAACCTTCCCCTTTCCCAGACTCGTGGAGACATACTTGCTGTGTTGCAGCCACGTCTGGTGATTTGTCTTCTATTTATTTCCTTTTGTCAGAGCACGAGGTGATGACAAGTGGAAAAAAGATCCCTCGCTCCGACAATAGTGCACATCGTCCACCTGCACATGTTCCTGCTCAGTTCACTCACTCGAACGGGCAACATGTTCATAATCCATCTCTGGTTTGAAAGCTATAAAAAAAAATGATTGCATGAAAGCAATGCACGGTTTCAGAGAAAATAGATAAACAAGCAAACAGAAGTGTATGAATGCATCCATTGATGAAATTTCGTCTCCGCCATTTAGTGAATTATACACAAGTGATGGAATTCGTGGATCAATTCCTCGTAAGCCTGCGCAGAAATGTGAGAGCTGAAATAAGGTGTTGACTTTCCTCAGGCTCCTTCGTCCTTCGTGCCTCTTCAGGTGGAGTGAACTGCTCCGAGATGTGTAACGTTGCAGGCAGACGTGAGTGTTGCTTTTGTTTTTGTGCTGGAGGAGCTCATTGACCTTCGTGTGCGCGCGCGGGGAGATGCTGCTGGCCTCCATCGATTGGTGTGTTTTCCCAGGTGAAAGCCCGAAGCCTTTATATGCACGGCGCCGTTTAGTCCGTATGAATTTCGTATGATGACGGGCGGAGGAGCAAAGCGTTGTCCTCAAGGGGCGAGTCCGAGTAATGATCCAAGTTTTCAGAATCATTTTGTTTTTCTCACCTCAGCCGAGGAGGTTATGGTTCTTCAACCTCTCCCTTTGTTCGTCAGCAGGCTTACGCAAAAAAGTGCTGATCGGATTTCTACAAAAGTTGTTGGAGGGATGACACATGGGCCACGAAAGAACCCAGAACACTTTGGCACAGATCCGAAAATAATGGGATGATCCAGGTTGGTTTTTTTGACATCGCTTTCTTTAACATTGCGACATTTTCTAGGGAATTATTAATGGATCTGACACATTTAGGAGATATGAGTGTGCAATCAGGATCTCGCAGACTCATGTGTGTTTGGTGATGGAGGTATGTGCTCTACTGAGTATATTCTGAAATATACCTTTCTGCAAGTAAACACTGACTGAAGAAATGAAGAAGCTGCTTCAGTGATTTCAGGACCTGCAGTGTTAATTTACATTCGGCAGTGGAGTCGACTGGTTGGACAAGAATCTGTTGTCCGAGGTGAAAAAAGTCATTGTCGTTGGTTTAGTATCTAACAAACCTCAGTAGTTGGGCGATCACCAACCCAGCTTCCTCCGTATCACCTCAACGTCTGAGGAGCACGATGCTCCAAGAACAGTTGTCCAACAGCGACGCGATTACTGGAACATGAAGTCGATCTGACAGAAAGCAGCAGATTCTGGACAGAGAGCGTCATGGAACATGTTCCCAACAGCCGCTCAACATGTTTCCCCCCATTGTTAATAGAAACCCCAGATGAATCTCGATGTTATCCGGATATGACAAACTGAATAAATTAGTGAAGACTTCAGTCGCAGCATTTTTTTTTCCGAGGCTGAGGAGAGTTCCTCTTCCCCCTCATCCCCGTCAGCATCCACGCTTCAGTGGACTGGATTTTCCCAAGCGACTTCTCCTGAACACCTCACCAGGTCGACTATATATTATTATTACACACACACACACACACACATGGTGCTCTGTGTCATGGCCGTCACGTGGGGAATCAAACGTCCTGCACGCGTGAAGAAACGCTCAAACACGCAAAGCGGCCCTGCTATCACTTAATGTGCACCAGTCAATCAATACTGTAATTTTTAAAGTGTATGATACAGACAAATAAGCTTTGAAGGAAAAGCATGATGTATATAAAGCTTTGGATCAATAGCTGGTGTCTCCGCGCGCTGGCAGCTGCCCACCACTGACAGTGAACACTTGCCAGAGAATATCAAGAATGAGACGTGATGTGGGGAGCAGCTTTAATGTGCATGTTGTCAGCGTACAGCCTGTCGCTCTTCCTGACGGCTGCACTCGGCCACAACATGCAAGAGAAACGACTGTCCATGACCGGAGCATTCTACGTAATGTTCTGAGCATCTAATTCAAAGTTGTTTTCTTAAAGTTCTTTTAATTGCGACTATCTCCGTCTCTGCGTCGCCAGGTAAAAAGAAAAGCTCCAACTGTGAGTGACACAACATGACACCAATTAAAATACGTTCTGCTGTTCATGGAGATTAATCCTGATCCAAATCAAATCAATGTGCATTTCGAGAGACATTAAAACCAGAAATAGAAAACGGTCTGGCTTATATTTGTGATTATGATGTTGCACAGTGTAATGGTGATAGAACAACGACACCATCCGCACTTCTATTGGTCCTATGAGTCTTGCTTTCTGCAATTGCAAATGTTGTGTGCTTTTACACACAAGTGGGTACAGACACACACGACCTCTGCCAGATGTGACGCCGTCACCGACAGATGTGGTACAAGCGTCCCGACAAACATCCTGGGAAGGATTGACTACATTTGCTGATTTAATAAAACGAAAACAAATAAAAATTTGCTCGTGGGATGTGTAGTCAAACAATTTTCTTGAGAGCAAAGCAGACGGAGAGAGAACCCAGTGACACACTGTTGCTCAAAGCAAGTGGTTACATAAACCTGGGAACTACACACATCTGTGTGTACGCATAGGCAACAACACACGAACCCTCAGAACACACACACACACACACACACACACACACACACACAGACACAGACACAGACACACACACACACACACACACACACACACACACACACACACACACACACACACACACACACAGACACACACACACACACGCACACACACACACACACAAGAAAAATTCCCTTGTCTTTTATTTGAGACTTGAATGAATAAGTATTGTGTATTTGAACGTCAAGGAATCGGGAAAACACCGGTTTTACTTTGCAGCAAAATCTGGGTCAAGATTAGTCGATTGATTAGCGAATGATTTCACAGGAAGGAGAACGGGATCCATTCAATCAGCGGTGTGGTGATGAACAAACTGCCTTAGCTTTAAAGAACAGTTTCCTCCTTTCGTGGACGTTTTATCAATCTTGATTGTCGTTGTTGTTGTAGTTTTAAAAATGGAAATAGATTTTGTTTAAAGCATTCGGGCAAATCCCTGCTGGAGGAGTCGGCTGTACGAGATGTGCAGAGCGACACCATTCTTGTGGCTCTGCTGGAATTAAATTATATTTCATCTGAGATGAATCCGTTTGTTTTGTTGATGCTTCATCATGTGTGTGATAGAATAGTACAAAACTTTGGTAGCGTCTTAAATTGCTTTTTTTCTTTTTAACATTCTTCAAAATGTCAGTTTACAAAGATTTACTTCAAAAATGAAATGGAAATATTTAAAAATTAAGCTTCCGCCCGCTAATCAGTTCTGTGTAAGCTCTTCAGTCTTTTTCGAGAAAAGCAAATTAACTTTTATCTGCACCAAAGTGCAAAGGCTCTGGCAGCCGAGATAAGGGGCTGAAATAAAGCAGAACAGACGAGGCGAGAAGTGAGAAGCCGCGCTTCACGCAGGGTATGAAGAGAGACGCCCTTCAGGAGAAGGTTGAATCAAGAGCATCACCTTGTTTCTGAATAGCGGGGGGTGGGAAGGTCAGGGAGGACGAGGGGAGATGGATGGAGAGACAGAGGGCGAGTCGGAGGCCTGATGCCCGATCGCTCTTTTCAACATCTGTCCGCTTGCTCCGGAAAACCGAGGAAGCAGCTGCGACTCATCTGCCGTTTTAGACCTGCACTCAATCACTCATCACATTGTGTTTGTGAAAATCAGTGGAGGCATGTGTTGCACAGTTGAAGCGATAATCAAAGCAAAGCTCTTCGCCAACTCATCTCGCCTTTATGAACTACAGTATTCAGTCACAAAGGGAAAACCTGGTAGCGTTGGAGAGTATTTAATAAGAGATATACACTCAGCTACATTACTCGCTAACATCTAGAATTTGGTGAAAGCTTTCTTCTTGGACTCGTACTGGTCATTGTGGAACCGACAATTGCACTCGTCGCCGACGTGCTCGGAGAAGATGGTCTTGAAAGAAAGAAGGGGAGCCAAGGGGAGTTTGGTCGGATCACAAAACTCCACGCCACAATCGCGGGAGGCGTCTCCACAATGGCCACAGCCTCGACCATTTCCTTCCTGTTGACCTCTGAACCAGGGTTAGGGTTAGGCACCGACCCACGAAAACCTACGTTGGGACATCTCGTCTCCAGCTAACACCTAGAGGTAGTAACTAGGTGTAACGTGTCAAAATGAGCTCTGCGTTTCTACCTTTAAGGAACACATTATGCTTTTTCGGTTATTCCCTTCACTCTGGTGTGTTATAGGTTTTTTGTGTATGTAAAAGTTCTGCAAAGGTAAGTCTGTGGTAAAGGGAGCTCCTCTCCCACAACAGGAATACTCAACTTAAACATGTCTAGAGGTTAGTCTGGCCCGCCTCCAAGGGAACCAGGTCAAGCGAGAGAACTTCCTACTGACCAATCACAACTGAGTGGAGCCAGCCGGCAAATCAGAGCAGACTGGGCTTCATTGGGAGGGAGGGGCCTTAAAGAGACTGTTTCAGACAGAGGCTGTGAAAGAGGAGCTGCAGGAGACTTCAATTAGAACCCAAATTAAAATGATGAACCTGAATATGAGCAGAATGTGTCTCCTTTAAAAAAATGAAACATCAACCTTTCTTTCCAAAACCTGTCCTCAGTTTCCTCTAATAACTGGATTATCCTCAGAACGTGCCGTCAGTGGGTAGAAAGCAGCTCCTTTGAAAATGTGTTCTCTGTTGAGGCTCCGTGTAATGATTTTTCCAGTCAATGATTTTGGTCGATTCTCTTTGACTAATGTTGTATAAAAATCCATATTCGTACTGTTTAAAACCCGTCTCAGGACCTGAAATGAGTCCGCACGCTAATGAAGGGTGAAAAAGAACTACACCTAATGAAACGGGGACGCGGATGTGAGGTACGAGTGGTGTGTTAAGTGTTATGTGTGGGTGGTAGGTAGGTAGAAGCAGAGGGAGAAAAAAAATTAACAGAAAAGCAAACTAATGCAAGGTGAAGGCCGCGGTGAAAGGCTGCTCGGCAACAGAGAACAACTTCTAGGACTGCGGCCGCCATGCGACTAACCAACTCCGACGCATCTCTTCACACTGCCTCTCCTGGAGAACTAGATCCACCACGACGGAACAGAGACGAAGAGAGACGCCGTCACGCCACAGATGAAGACACATAAGGGAAATGTTCACATTATATACATAACCTCCGCATGTGACCACTGCAATTAATTTGTCTTTCAAAGCCTCGAGTTTCGCACCGGCGCCATGTTTGGTTCTTTTGCAACCGGACGTTCTCCAATGTAAATGGTGCTTCGTTGTCTATTTGTCTCTTAATGGCGCAGAATGTTGAAGAAGACTTGAAACTAGAGATCGATCCATCAACTCCTCAGGTTAATGTTTTACTGACGTTTATAAATCAAGTGAGAAGTCGAGTCACGTTCTCATAGAGTCGCCCTCTGCTGGTCAGTACACAGAATACAGACACATACACAATCTCTGATCATCATACCAATCTGGTCTTTCCACATTCCACTACTCACAAATTAAAATACATTTTTTAACTTCAGTCTGGGAAAAAAAACAACCAAAAAATTAAAATTGGAAGCATGTTCCCATGTTCCCATGTTCCCATGTTCCCATGTTCGCATGTTCGCATGTTCCCATGTTCCCATGTTCGCATGTTCGCATGTTCCCATGTTCGCATGTTCCCATGTTCCCATGTTCGCATGTTCCCATGTTCGCATGTTCCCATGTTCGCATGTTCGCATGTTCCCATGTTCCCATGTTCGCATGTTCCCATGTTCCCATGTTCACATGTTCCCATGTTCCCATGTTCACATGTTCCCATGTTCCCATGTTCCCATGTTCCCATGTTCGCATGTTCCCATGTTCACATGTTCACATGTTCCCATGTTCACATGTTCCCATGTTCCCATGTTCGCATGTTCCCATGTTCGCATGTTCGCATGTTCCCATGTTCCCATGTTCGCATGTTCCCATGTTCGCATGTTCGCATGTTCCCATGTTCACATGTTCCCATGTTCCCATGTTCCCATGTTCGCATGTTCCCATGTTCCCATGTTCCCATGTTCGCGCCCCATCTGCTCTCGGCGCAGCGCGTACGTCTCGTCACGAGCACAAAGACGTGCAGACTGACAGTTCATTCATCTTACACGACAAAGCTCCGGCTTCCGTTGATCAGAAGCTGCATTCATCATTATTTATTTCGTTTGACAGCTCTGCGTTTTTTTGGGGTTTTACCCTCGTATTTTGTTGGTGAGGATGCAAATCTAATCTGACAATTATAAAAGTATCACAGCCTCCCCGCTACACGTCATGTGTGTCCATGTGTTCCAATTTAAAAACATGTTTCGTCATGCCTTCAAAAAATTGTTTCTCAGATTCACTGAAAATGACATGATATGATCTCCTTCCATGTGAACGGAAATTAAAATGAGATGAGATTGAGTGGTTTCTGGAAACCATACGTGGTGTAACTTGATTGATCCTTCATAGGTTAATGTGTTCACAATGTAGTGATGATGTTACTGTAATCCATAAGTGATACGTATTTTGTGTGGAATAACTCAGTGTGACTTTAATGTCTGATGAACAGATCACGTGAAATCACGCTGGAATGTTATCTTTCAGAGGAATGTTAAAGTTGGCCTCTGCTTCCTGCTCGTGGTGATGTTGTAATCTGTTCTCCACCGAACAATGAATCAATCAGGACCTGAGGAGTTTCTGTGAAGACGAAACAGAGAGGTTCGACTCTCACGGTGCTTCTTTCATTTCGGCGTTGTGATGACGCTGACTCGTCTGGAGCAGAAGTATTTATTAGGAAGAGCTCTTCATTGAGGAGACTTTCTGGTGCGTCACACACATCAACAGGTGGTCAGTGCATGGTTGCCCCCGAGATGATCTGCCTCTCTTCTGTGTCTGTGGGTGTTCACCTAACTCAGAATCATGTCGATCCATAGCAACACTGTCTCAGTCCGAGTACCTTCTATATTTACCCGACAACCCGGCAGTGTCGGGTATTGTTAGGTTTTTAAAAGTTAAAATCGATACTTATACATGTGATTTGATTGGCTGTTGTTAAAGTCAAACTTTTCTCAACACAAGCAAAACGAACCACGACGCAGGTCATTAAACGTTACTCGCACGTGTGCGTGCTCCGTTAGTGCCACCAACGTGTGGCACGTAGTGGGCAGACTGCTGAGTGTCATGGCAACGGC
>NC_061524.1:882500-1057500 GCF_022379125.1 Scophthalmus maximus | reverse complement strand
TCCTCTCGGGGAGACTGAACGCCTTGTCCCTGGACTTGAACGGCCCCATTCTTCACTTTGATTGGTTTCCGATGCGCCGACCGCCGCCCTCATTTCACAAACACATTAGGACTCATCTTCTCAATCCTGCCTGGCTTTGGCATGACGCGCGACATGGACGCGCCCGGTGCACATGCGTGACTCGACATGGACCAGAAGGTGCAGACGTCCACAGACAGAAGTTGTCGTAGGTCGGGCGACGGAGGGTTGACGTGATATCATGACATCCACAGTACGACAGCAACACCTCCGATTAAAAAAAACGACAGACCCTATATTTTCTGGGCATATTTTCTGAGCCACCTTGTGAGGTACCGCCCGCAGCTGCTTTCACCTTCGCTCCTGTCCTACTGTACATCTCATGCTCATGTAGGCTACAAACAAGCGGCTCCCCGTGCCAGCAGCATTCCTGGCGTACGATCACAAGACGTTCCCGGAGTATGTGGAACATACGGATGCAGCGCAGAGAGGAGGATTATGCTGATGATGCCTTCAGGAGGCGGCTGCTCGACGCTCACCAACATGGGTTTGGGGGACGGGGGGGACGGGGGGAGGGAACTGCTCTGGGGTCTTTTCAGTCCTGTACGTTCCCCCGGAAACCGCGTGTGCCGCGCGGCGTCTACATGGGGAGATGAAAGCAGATGTCGATCCTGCAGCTGTTTCTTGGTCCAAGAGAAAGAGTCATCAGAGGAAGACATTTCATCATGCGGACACAAGAGTAAACTGTACGATGTGTGTGTGTGTGTGTGTGTGTGTGTTGCTACTGCATCCAAAGTTCTAATAGGTAAGAAAGATGATAGGAATGATCCTCTTAAATTTTCAAAATGTCCAGTATATCACCAAGCAAAAATGGGTGTGAATATGCAGTGTCACACACACACACACACACACACACACACACACACACACACACACACACACACACACACACACACACACACACACACACACACACACACACACACACACACACACACACACACACACACACACACACACACACACACACACAAAAGCTAAAAAGCTTGTGTCCTATAATCCACAAAATGTATTTTATGTTCCCCTTTATCTTCTGGTGCACTTTTGATGACCAGTCATCTGTCCACTTTATGTGACTCCGTCTTATCGATAACTCACCCTCACTACGTCCCAAGTGCTCCAGGCTCGCCCCCCCCCCTCGTCCCCCTCGTCCCCCTCGTCCCAGTGCCAGATTTAAAGGCGTCTGTAAGCGACGTCTGAAAGACTCGATTCCACAACATCACTGCAGCCTCCTTCAATGTGAGCGGGGATGGAAATGGCGGCGGGCGCTGGGCGGGATCCTTGATTCCGGGACACATTTTGCTTTTATAGGCCGTGTGAAGATGAGGGAGAAGGACTCTGAGTGTCATTACCAGCTAGTTCACCTTGAGGTTGTCCGTATCCCACTATAAATCCTCGTCGGCTCCCTGTCACCTTGGCCAGGTGGCTGCACGCCGCTCCTTCTGAAGCCGCGCGATGGGAATGGTTTCATCTAATGAAATGTTTTTTGGGCCGGCGCCGCCCGCTCGGTGGGCTTTCGCCTCGAGTTATCCTGGAACTCAGCAGCTGCATTTGTACACGTCTGCTTATGTATCTGGTGTCTCAGTGGTTGTGTGGAGACGAAATGTGAAGCCCTGCTCAGGATATAACGAGCTTTCAATGAAACCTCAACCGTTTGAGTTAAACCCTCTTGTTGCACGGCAGCCAATTTAATATCAAGTCAAGGATCCATCCGATCTCCTTCAAAAAAATATACAACATTTGGCCGAGCACCGTTTCCAATCTTCTCCGTTTTAGGGGCTCTTTGGCTCCGGAGCAGCGCGGACGGCGTCGTAAACGTAGCAGCAGTTGTGCGCTTGAAAAAAACTAGACAAACGCGGTAACGTGGATTTCGCCGGGGAGGTTTTATTTCAGCGCAGTCTGAACATTTACTCAGGCGAGCATTTCTCTCACATAACCCTGAGGATTGAATCAAAACTAAAGTTGAGGAAAAGAAAGCCTTCGTCGTGCAGGGGGAGGGACGTGTGACACGTACGCCACCGTCTCTGGTGGGAGGGTCGAACATTTGGCGCATCCATCGCCCGTCCAACCCCCGGTCACGACTTCTGACCACGTCACGTCGACCGACGACGAACGTGGATCTGAACAAACGTCCGGCGCTGTCAGTTTTCCAGGAGCAGACGGACTTGGCCAGTTTCCAGGATGGAGGTGAGAGCGGCTCCATGTGTTTCGAATGAAGGAACAACTTGTGTTTTTATCCTCTGTGCACATTCCCAGTTGCATCACGTACAGAATGGGCTCCGTTTGTGTGAAAGTGTGACGTGTGTTCGCGAGGGGGAATGTGCAGAGCCGCGACAGTCACTTGTTTCCACACATGAAAGGTCGGTTGGAAGAAAAAAACCCAAAGCTCTCCAGTTTTTTCGGGCCCGAGTCCGCGGCTCGGTGATTATCCCGCTGCCAGCTATGGATTTTTGAAAAGCTGAGGCCGAGCGCTACCTTCTGGACCGAGGGCTCCTGTCGATACAAATCTCATCGCTACATTGACAAAGTGAAATAATTTCATTAATTCCACTGCAAAATGTGAGGAGCGAGGGAAGAGCGATGGGACCTGCAGCGTCATGAAGGGGTTTGTTGGTGCTCAGGACACGATCAGATATCAGAAGGTTCATTACATTTTCACAGTCGTGATTGTTCTATTTTAATATATATTTTTGACATTTCAAGTACAGATCAAAGTAACAGCAAATGGGCTGCATTATTCACTCATTCATTCACTGCTCTGGTTCATGTTGTAAGTTGTATCATGTATTATAGTTTTTATATAATTATTATTATCATTAAATTGTTCTATTATTTTCATTTTCTTGCCGAGTTTAGTTGATTGTTGGTGCACAAATCCAAAATCATCAATCTGACATTTCAGATTCAGCGAAGGAAACGAATCATGTGGCCAGAAGTTTGTGGACAGCGGAACATATTCACAGAAGGGTTTCCATTTTTTTTCTTTCAATCGTCGTCCACGGGGATTTTTTCTACCAGACCACCGGACCTGACCTGTGTCCAGGTCTGAAGGAGCTGGATGAGGTGCGGCCCTGAGCTCCGGGGGACGCGATGTTACGTATAGATAGTCAACATTTACATAATCTCTTCTATATGATTTAAACATTCCTCCGTCTGGTCCGTCTGGTGAGAGTTCAAGGCGGCGCCACAACATTGGCTGATGAAAAACAGCAGAAGCGTCGCCGTCATCATCGTCCGACCAGCGTCTGTCTCCTAAGCGGCCTCTATAGCATCCATTTTCATTTTCCACCCGACTTCCAGCAGCGAGTCACATTCTTCTTTTCGAACATCGCTTCAATTTTCACCTCGGCCGTGGATCAGAGGCTCTCAGGAAACGGGTGTCCAGAAATGAAGCCTCTAGACGGGACAAGACTCAGACTGCCGTATGCAAATCTACGCGTGTCTCTCTCTCTTTCAACGGTGTGATCTTTGTGATTTGATTCTATTCTTCAGGGATGCTTTCTTCCGAATATGTGGTTAAGCGTGTGATGTATAACCCTGAACTGACAACCTCAGATGACTGACACATTCACTCCTCCAATATCACACCGAGGATGCTTCTCCGCTCCCCCCATTTACCTTTTTTCATAATTCATCATCTATAAATGTTTATTTATTCATTCAATTAAATATTAAACCTTCGTTTCCCAGAATAGGCTCCGAGGATTCTCCTTTCTCTTTGTTTGGAACAGAACGTTAAGTAACGCGGACAACACAGTTGTTGCACTTTATGTGGACAATTGATGATGGAGTGTGAGCAATAATCCAATCAGGCAATAAATGGAAAGTAATTGATTGAATAGAATAATTTTCAATTGTGGACACTTTCATTAAGTCTATTGTCTTTTATTTAGTCTGTGTTCTTTATGTTTTCTGTCCCGTCCGTTTGTCCATTCGTTGGTTGATTTGTTTGCTCGGCCACATGATTGCGTTTAAGCTGCTGATCTGGTTTCCAGGAAACTTTGGTGGAAGTTATGGACACGGACCAAGAAAGGAAGAACCCATTAAATTACACGGCGTCTACATTTATTCTCCTCAATGCATCGGCTGCAGCCACTTTCTTCCAGCTGCTCAGAAGCAGATGCAGACAGATCCTCGTCTTGTTGGATATAACAAAAGCAAAACTGATTTGCTAACTGTACCTTCCAACAACCATTACCCCCCCTCACATTTCCATCATCTGCCTGCAGAGCCGTCGGCAGCTCTCGCCGTCAGATGTTGACTATTTATTTACCTTGAGCTTTTTTCTTGTTAAGAACGGCTCGAAACAAACCGAAACAGGAACATAACTCTGGTATATGCTGCGTGCTGACGTACAGCAGTTTCTCACAGAGAGAAGAGCATGTTGCAGAACATTAATTAGTCAGTCTGGCTGAATTCATTATTCATGGATGCGAAAGTCGCCAGGAACACCACAACCACACAGACACACACCACTCACGTCGGCGTGTTCACACACGAGCGAGCACCTCGACGCCTCGCGGGAAATGAAGAGGCTGCAAACCTTTTCCAAGACTTTTAATAAGTCTCAACGAGGCAAAATGGGGTTTTCCATAAGACTGAAGCTTTTGACTTTTCTGGTTTCCCTCATTGATTCATCCACAGGAAGTGTCGCGGAGCAATGGGAGCTTCTCACATGATCTCACCAAAAAACTCAGCATAGTTGTCACCGACGAGCCAGTCTCCCTACAACTGATATATTCATGCTGCGTTCCACTGAAAGTCCGAAGTCGATAATAACATGTCTGGTTGACCTACGATCTAAATGAGTTCCAGTGCATCTGCAGGACACTCATGATGGTTTCGGCCTCTGAACACCAGAAGTACTGACGACCTTCACGAGCGACCGCAGCTCTTTGTCTCGCTCATTCAAATAACCACACAACTCAAAAATTGTGTGATAGACGGGTGCCGAGCTAGTTAGCTACAATATTCACGCCGCCATATTGCTGTGACGTCAATTTGACCGACTCGGTCTACATGGATCTATTTGGATCCAGGGTTTTTTTTCCCTCCTGCTGTTCATGAAGCCAATTATGAAGTTTGCAGAAAGGCGAGTCGAGGAGAGGCCCGATGTGCAGTGTCAGCGGGAGGCGTTTATTTCATACATGTCGCTCACAAACCAACACGAAGACGAATCAAAGTGCATGTGGCTGTACATGGCATTTGTAACCTCCATCTATAGGAAAACAGAAGACAACGTACTGCGTTATCCTCAACAAGACATCGTTCACAACCAGGAAGCATCGGCTTCTTCGGAGAGACGAAGACAATGTCAGGCGGATGCATCTAGTAGTGGTCCTCACGCTGTTTCATTCAAAACTCACGGCGCTGATGCAACACACAGATCTGGAGATGTTCCGTTAAACCAACGTCTTGGGGGCAACTCATCCAATAGGTGTGGAGTTGTGGAGGTTAAAAGTCAAACTATAGTGTCTCTGCTGGCTTCTAACTTGAGACCCGAGTCTGTGTATAATTGAAATCCGATGACAGTAATCCCCCGTCAACTCCTCTCTGTCGTGCCTCCACCAGCTCGTGGGCACAGAGGGATTGAACGTGGAGTTTCTGTCGCCCTTTCATGTTAATTTTAATAACTTTGAGCTCGGCATTGTTGGAATAAATTACATTTTGATGGTGGTGGGGGGGAGGGGGGGGACTTCACTGGCAGTTATTTCATTGCAGGAAGAGTGTGTTGATGGCAATCCATATCATATGTCTCATAAATTCACAAACTCCTATCAGAGAACGTCACCGGCTGCTGTCTGCAAAACGCACATGAGTGATGGCGACGTCGGAGGAGGAGGGTCAGGGTCCTGCGAGGACACACACACGCACACACACACACACACACACACACGCACACACACACACGCTAATTGAAATTAGCACATGCCATCCGCCCGACAGGCCACAGAGGCATCAGAGCGGAAGCAGGACTTCGCAGAATCCTTTGAATGTTTTGTACTCGGGGGCCACGAACAGAAAGCGGCGTCATTAGCGACGTGTAGACGAGCGCTAACAAGGAGCGGAAACGGAGCTGCGGCCCGTTAGCCTGCAGCTCAGACCGACGAAAAATGAGACGTGGAGAATAAACCACGCTCTTCTCAGACTGCAGGTGAGCTGTTTTTTTGATCTCAGTCAAATGAAATGAAAGATCATATGCAATAGTAGTAAACTGTATTTACGTGACATTTTGATGACGTTTAGAGAGATGTAGACAAAGAGCGTCATGAAACTGGTTTAAAAAGACAAAAGATTTCGTAGAAAAACAAGTATAAAGACGGTGAATAACAATATGAATCATATATATATATATATATATATATATATATACAGTTTGACATATAAGTCGTGGAATAAGGGCCCATACTACCTGAAAGCTTAAAAAAAAAAAAAAACTGTTTTTCAAACTTCCCATAATGATCCAAAGTTTTTCACTAAGTCCTAGATAAAATAATTTGGTTCAACAAAAACATATTTTGCTCATTCAGTCACTTTTCTTTCTCCAAACTAAACTGTTCAAAGAGCAGCTCTCACTCTCTGCAAAGAAAAACCACCTCGTGCAATCAGGAGCAATCGAAGCTTAATGAGTGATCATTAATTAAATGCATTTTGGGGGAAAAAAGTCCCCTGGCTGCCGAAGGAAAGAGCCACCGAGGTGGTTTGACTGGAAGTCCGAGGCGAAGATTAATGGTTCTGTCGGATCAGGGAAAATCCTCCTGGTGTTGGAAGATGTGTCCCCTCGAGGTCACTGGTGATCAGGGACGAGAGGAGGACGATAACTAGATGAGGGCTGAGTCCAGGGAAACTAATCTCACACATTATTCTCCTGTTTGTCAAAGGAAATGGACTCTTTCCCTCCGCGCGTCGAGCGGACGCTCGGCGGCGTCGTGCCAAACAAGTCGCAGCGCACTTTGTCCAATCTCCAGGTCACATCCTCTCCATCACCTTTCCTTCCCTCCATTATTCTCTTGTTCCCCTCCTCTGCAGCCACACACACACACACACACACACACACACACACACACACACACACACACACACACACACACACACACACACACACACACACACACACACACACACACACACACACACACACACACACACACACACACACACACACACACACACACACACACACACACACACACACACACACACACACACACACACACAGCGGGTGTGTCCATTAAAGCCGTGGCAGGAAGGACCATTAGCGGCGTGCTTCATTTACTCCGGCCCGGCCTCCACTTCAGCTGTCAGACGCCACCCGGCCACTCGCAGTTCCGGCCTGATGCTCAGCCGCTGCACCGCGACTCACTTCACAACTGTCCTCCGCATTTTTTACTCGTTTTTTTTTTTAATCCCTCACATTTCCAATTAAGTCGAGTAACTTATTTGACAAACCAGACGCTGTAACTTCACTAAACTCTTCTCCTTAAGGAGGAGTTTAGTTTTTCACTTTCTAACCCTAACCCTTTGTTTTAGTATTTGAAATTACATAATCTGTGCAGATCAAGTGATTTCTTAATAGATTTCACATTGATGACTTTATCTTAGACATATAACTCTCAACAGATTTTTTTTGGAGCCTTCCTCATTAAAAATCTTCAGATCTTTACATGAGTCGTGACTTGTTGTTGTTGTTGTTGTTTTTACAGATCTAGCAAAGTAGACAAAAAATCATATTTGGCAATAGGCACGCTTAAACTCGACTAGATAGTTTGCCAGAGGGGGGGAAAATGCAGATAATTAATTACTGTATTTTCAAAAACCCAACCAATAATTAAAATGTTTAAAAAAAAAAAAAAGAACCATTATGAGATTCAAATTGCTTTTGCGCTCATTAGTAACTGTAATGAAAAACGTGTCACTGATTTACAATATGTTCTATTAATCAGCCGAAATATTACGTGTATTAATCAGTATAATTAAAGATGACCTCCTGTCAGCGGTTGAACAACACGCAGTCGTCTGCGCCGGACCCCGATCAAGCATTTTGCTGTGACTGGACAGTTGGTTGTTCAGGCTGCGACACGCCGAGTCACTGTGAGAGGAACCATTTGGAGCGTTCGCTCCAGGGGACGTTGTTTGTCTGAAGAATTATCTTCAGCTGTCTTCACCGACAGTGGGCGGCTGATGGTCCAGTCCTCCCCTACGTGCTCTTCTATGGAATTACCCCAGCGCAAGAATCAAATCTGATTAAGGTCCGAGATGCGACCTCGCCATGTCATTTACTTCCTCGTTCTTTTAGAATTCGCAGTGAACAACGTTGCTCCATAAAACGCAGCGAGTAGAGATGAAATGAGAGAAGTCGAACACTGAACTTTGGAAAACTTCTTCCTCTTGTCCAATCACAGCAGACGCGCTGGGTTCCGTCATTCTTCTCCTACGGTCAGCTGCAAGTGTTGTTCCCTTTGCAATGCACGCCCATGAATTTAGGATGGAAGACTCGAGTAAACAGTATTTGTTTGGCAATCTTTGTCCAGAAGAGATTACTCCCGCTCCAAATTGATGCGTCTTATTCTGAATGCAAACAGGGAGATGCCCTTGGAAAAGCACGACGTGTAAACACGTGTCGGCCGCGTCAAAGAGTTTCTCTGTGGGAAATAAATCTGGATCTATTTAGAGAGATTATGAGACATAACGATGGGTATTCGGTTGCCATGGTTGCCTTTCAGTATGCCGGTGCGTTCCCCCCGTCAGGTTGTCAGCGGGCGCAGTCGTTTGACCTTGGCAAAATCAAACGTATTAATGTGAGACACAAGCAGGTGAGTGGGCCGCGTCGCAGCGCCGCCGTCTGTCCCTCGATGAGTCTTTATTAGAAATGGTCACCCGAATGTGTGGCGAGGAGAGAGAGAGCAAAGGACGAGCAAATCGAGGGGGTGAAAGAACTGTGGAGGAGGATGAGAATGTGTGTGTGTGTGTCAAGATGGCAATTTCCCCTGTCAGCAGCCAGCAGAATGATTTGATTTCTTGGTAACAATAAGGGATTCATGTATACAGATCGAGTCAGTGTTCTTGAGCTGTAGGTTACAGCTGGAGTGTTTGGACAGATTTACTGGGAAAATGCAGGCGTGCATGTGTGTGTGTGCGTGCGCGTGTGCGTGTGTTGAGTTTAGGAGTCAGAGCAGATATAGGACGGAGAGCGAGGCGACTCTTAGCCTCGTCTTCATTATCATTTCACTCAGCAGCCGATGCGGCTCCTCTCCCCGACCGGCTGGTGGATGGAGGTGACGCGGAGGAGGGCCGAGCAAACCGCCACAGGTGAATCAGAGGCTGCGTCGTCACGACGATGGACGTCTGACCTCACGGCTGTCGACGAGCACGCCAATGCACATTTCTCTGCGCTGCGTCGCGTTGTTTATTACCGTCGACGAGACCGAACCCGCCGGTTCACACCAGCCGGAGGGCTGCAGGGCTGCAGCGGTGTGAAGCCAATGAGCATTCCTATTTTTTACATTAAGAAGATTATTATGGTTTATTATTCATGCATAATTTACCCAACTGTAAAAAGCTGACCTCTAGCACTTTTTTTTTGCACACGTAAGATATTCACAGATGTTTCAAGCGGTTCTTGTTTTGCAATTTCACATTCGTCCGATGAACACGCGGCATAATCTGCTCCCTCCTTCTTCTGCACACCGTTTCAGATGCAAATCTGAAATGAGATCATTCCTTTCGCCTCTGGAACACCACCGTTTCCTCCAGGCTACAGATAAACATGAGGGTTCAGTCAAACCACTTGACTCATGATGCTACTTTGTGTCCGTTTACAAATGCAGCATAGGTCAGAGAAAACATAAAAAACAATCATGATAGATTATATTTGCTTGTCACTGCTCAGTTAAACAGGTAGGACACTTATGAAGGTCACCTTTACTTCAAGTTCCCAACCAAAAACAAGCAACGGGGAAAAGAGAGAGAGAGAGAGAGAGAGAGAGAGAGAGAGAGAGAGAGAGAGAGAGAGAGAGAGAGAGAGAGAGTCCAGAATGTATTATATGATGTGAATTATGAACATGCAGATTATCAGTTAGGGAGAAATTGCTGGAAAGATTCGACAGGTACAAGACAATGGACAATCTGGGAATGAATGAATGAATGAATGAATGAATGAATGGAGCTGGCTGGTATGAACACTGTAGCGCTAATAAGAAAGGAGGTGGGTTGTGGGGGGGGAACAGCAGGGCGACGTGTGCCAGCACAAATCCTTCTCTTTTTTTTTTTACATATCCGGACTGATTTTAAAGAGTCCTGGCAGGAAATATTAAAAAATGTGAACTTTCTGTCCTAAAGATGCGGTTTTAGAATCGAATCTGATTTCCCTGGCAGGTTGATAAAATGTCTGTTTGTGTGTGTGTGTGTGTGTGTGTGTGTGTGTGTGTGTGTGTGTGTGTGTGTGTGTGTGTGTGTGTGTGTGTGTGTGTGTGTGTGTGTGTGTGTGTGTGTGTGTGTGTGTGTGTGTGTGTGTGTGGACATCACCATCCTGCCTGCATAGGTTTCCATGGTAATGATGTACAGTAGGTGTCACGAACTATGTGGCTACAGTCGCTGTGGATTTGGCATCATGGTGAGTGACACATCTGGAGAGAGAACTGGAATCACACTTTAAACCACGTGGTTATGAATACAATGGAGCGGAAACAGGCCGCGTTCCATTATTGGCCCATCAGACGACGCATGTTGCACACACCAGAGTCCCCGGGTGATAAATGTCTGGTCAAAGTAAAAAGCCTGCAGAACGATGACAAACGGCCTTTCACTTTGAAAAGGTTTCCCTGTCGTCTCTGCCTCAAGTACACGGCCTCTTCTGTGGACGGCACATTTGAATATCAATGCTCCACATTGTTAGCACCTGCGATGAAATCCCTTCAGCCTCTTACAGCGGACCACACGCATGATCAGCTCAACCCCCCTACAGCTGATGGACAGGACAGTAGCACATACTGTACGAGGGAGGACAGGAACATATATCCACCGGACATGAGGCCTGACCGGAAAGGATTTTCTTTTATTGTACAGAAAAAAACGTGCATTCATTTTACATTTTACATAAAATATATGATGTTTATTTTCTTAGTTCAAGTTCTCTAACTTTGGTTTTCACATCAGGAGGTTGTTTCTTTTATGTCTTTGGTGTTCGCTGGATGTAGAGTATATCCACCGTCCTCTTCCTGCGGCCGCCGGCACTCGGGCTTCGTGGCGGCGCTCCCGTTTGAAGCTGTCATTTGGGACGCATCGCTCTTCTGTTCCCCATAAGCTCTTCTGTTCCCCATAAGTCCTTCAACACCTCCCGCTTTTCATCCAGCGGCCCTGCTGCGGCGCTTTAACAACAGCACACATCAGATGTAGGACAGACTCCTTCCATCGCCACAGTAAATCTCTGGACTGCTGCTGGCGCTGAGTGTGTGTGTGTGTGTGTGTGTGTGTGTGTGTGTGTGTGTGTGTGTGTGTGTGTGTGTGTGTGTGTGTGTGTGTGTGTGTGTGTGTGTGTGTGTGTGTGTGTGTGTGTGTGTGTGTGTGCATGGGAAACCTCACCAAATAGCAATAAGTGTGCAGACACTTATTTCTCAACTGATGCTCCACCTATCGGTTAACTGATCTCTTTACAGTTTCAATTATTGCGTCTTCTCTTAGCAGGACGGAGCGGGAGCAGACGCGGCGTCGGCAGTGACGTGGGCGTCGTCAGTGACGTGGGCGTCGTACCAGACAGCTGAGGTGAACAGGGAGCGGCGCCGGAAGGCCTCGCCTCTCCTCCCCGGCCCTCACCGACTCACCCTCCTCTGACCTCTGACGCACAATCTAGTGTCTGGTTCCCCGCGTTACGTTCTACTGGGAGATTTGTGCAAGCGAAGCGAGGTCTTCGTTTTTCTACTTCCCAGCACGTTATGTGAAACTTCTCCAGGGAAGCAAAGTGTACTCGATCCAAAGCGCGAGCCGCGTTCCATGCTGCCGGCGGAGTTCACCACCGACTGGCACAGCCGGGTGGTCCCGTCCCAGCTGGCAGCAGCTCCTGGGTTGGATGTTTGAAGTTCTTTCACTCCCCACAAGGGACCGATTAGTGTTCCCCCGTCCCACCGCGACGGACGCCATCTACCAATTCACACGGATGTGACCACCAACTCGGAAATGGACACTGGACTTCTGGACGCATCATGGCAGAAGAGGGGGGCAACACCTCCGGGGGTCGGCACGTGCTACGAGTCAATGATGGTTATGATTTAAGCCGTGACCGGATTAGCTTCTGCGAAGGTGTCCTGTGGGAAAATGAGCCGGCGAGTCCCCATTAACCCGCCACTCCCTCCGGTTCCCGGTGCAGCGTGCTCAGAATATGGCCTGGCCCGCACTTCTGCTTGAGCGGCAATTTGGCTTAGTACATTTTAATTTAAGGAATATGTAACAACAACAAAATCCAGATGGAGAAATAAAGTAGGTCCCAAACAGTAACAGGATTGTGGCAGCAGATCTTGTCATTGTGGAGGGAAATGAAAAATCATATTGTGTTGAGGTGCCACTTCATTTTCTGAATCCAGTCACCGGTGGTAATGATTTTGAACTCGACTAAGGAGGTTATGTTTCGACCCTCTCCCTTTGTTTGTTTGTCAGCAGGATTATGCAAAAACTCCAGAATATATTTCCAGGAAACTCGGTGAAAACGGTGGCACATGGGCCAAGAAAGAACCCATTACATGTCGTCACGGATCCGGACAAAAGGGGCAAATCCAGGATGTTTTTTCCAAACTGTTCACGCTCCAGTGATGTTCCTCACAGAATTCATTTCTCATCCAAACACTTATCACATATTAATGGGGTGCTTTGGCCATGCGCACATTTTAAAAAACGCTCCTACACACGGGAACAGAAAACAGACAAAACAATTAGCCACAATTAGACCGTGTCTCTTCTTGTAACAGCAGAAAACCTAATGACGCTATGATGCCACGACTGTAACAGTATGTTCCCCTCGTAGGCTGCAAAACACTATAATGAGCCCGTTACCTCACATTCCTGCAGCCCCTTTTCCTCCAATCCATTCACAGTCATCATGCAGGGTAATGCTATTTGGGGGGTGTGTGTGTGTGTGTGTGTGGGAGCAAACAAGCATTTAAAAAATGTTTTTTGTGCATGTGCAAGTGCATGTTTTATATGGCTTGTAATACTGGAGATATTTTTCTAATACCCCTCTCGCTGGGTCCGGCCCGATGATTCAGAGTCCGCGGGATGTGAGGAGGTGGAAGTGTGTGTGTGTGTGTGTGTGTGTGTGTGTGTGTGTGTGTGTGTGTGTGTGTGTGTGTGTGTGTGTGTGTGTGCAGTCCTTATCTGCCCAGTGCAGGGTCTGCTCCGTGGAACCCTCCCAACGACGCTAATACCACCGCCAATGCCACCGGGCCGGGTCGGGGAACGCTAATACTCTCATCCCACACGGGCCGTTCTCAACGTATATTATTACCACTTATGTGTTCAGGGGCGTAGACTTACTTGACGATATGTGTGTGTAAATGAGCCGCCCTGAAAAAAAACACACACACAGGACACACACAGGACACACACAGGACACACACAGGACACACACAGGACACACACAGGACACACACAGGACACACACAGGACACACACACACACACACACACACACACACACACACACACACACACACACACACACACACACACACACACACACACACACACACACACACACACACACACACACACACACACACACACACACACACACACACACACACACACACACACACACACACACACACACACACACACACACACACACACACACACACACACACACACACAGAGAGCTTTATTGAGAAGACTGTCATGTAAGTGTGATAACGTACAAGGTTTCTTTCAGGACAATGGGATGGCGACGTTAATACTAATTCAGGAATCTTCGATATTAAGTAAAGCATGAATGAATAAATGTTGGTATTCTATCATGAAATAAAACATGAGTGTAACTGGCCTCATATGTAATATACATCCTCCACAAATGAAAGAAGGATTTTGCAGTATTACAATGTGCTCATAATCAGACGAGTCAATAGAACGTGTGAGGAGACACGAGACCCAACCAGCCCTGATGAAGATGGTTTACATGATGGAAAAAATATTTTAATTTCATGGTTGACACTGTTCACACTATAGAACAATATGGAGAAAATATATTTGCAGTCAGCTGCAACGCAAATGCACTTACGTCTCACATCAATATTTTTCAACTAGAGTTGGGATATTTCAACATGAGCGAATGATGCATATTTAGTGTCTCTGCATTGTGAACGCACCATGAGGGTTGACGGTCGATGACAGAGTCAGATCAGGAAGTGTCTGGCACACTCGCTCCAACACGGGACACGTGCGAACACAGATTAAGGCGTTCGTTCACAAAAGTCCCCGCCGATCCAAGTGGCAATTAGATATTCACAAGCTGCTACTCAGATTTGTCAAGAAGCAACTTCATGTAGCCGCTGGACTTCGACACACCGAATGACTCACACGGGGTCCATCGATTAGGCTCCTTATCTTATGCATGCAGTGTTTTTACAAGGTTTTAAAAGTGGAGTTTTAATGTAAAAACATTAATAAAAAAAGTGTTGCTTTGACTTGACTTAATTCACATTTGATTATGTACCTGAAAAATAAATAGAACTGTCTGGAAACAGCATGACAGTCTGTTAAATTGAAGCTAAGCTCAACTGTCCTCAAGTGATACAATTACATTTGAGGCCATATCACGTCACTATGGCAACAAAGTATATGTAAGATGCAGCAGAGGCCGGAGATATCTCCTTCACTGTACTACACGGCAACACAAGGAAAAGCTAAAAGGGAGGAAATCAAGCCTGAAATTGAGGAGAAATGATTCGTCCATTCAGCAAGATAACTCCACTTGACAAGAAATCTTGAAATAAGACGTATTCAAATGTTACAATTAAGGATGTTGTGGGATATGCAATACCTCAGGAATGTAGTCATGTGCCTCGGAAATATAAATGGTAGTGTCACGGGTAATGATGGATATTAAGCCAAGATACTATTGATTACAAATGAATCACAAGACTGAACCAGCTACTATAAAACAACGGTTAGTAATTATAGAAGAGATTTTACATTATGGAAAAATGACCTGCAAATGACCTAAAAGTGAGAGAAAATGTTTTCATTCATAAATGGAAGAAATGGATGATTTATGGCAGTGGCAATAGTTTATGACTGAACTGATTTATAGATTTCAAGATACTGGATTTGTACTGTGATGGTGGAAACCTGTAGTTATTGATTTCTTTGGGACGACTGTTCTCGTTTCCTTTCATATCGACGACTGTAAGAATCTTGTTTGAACAAAATGTTTGGTGATATGCACAACAACCAAATGAAGACCTATTCGTGATCATTTCAAGAATATACCATGAATTCAAAGATAGACACAAATAAATTCAAAACAGAATCCATTCAAATAATTAATCTCACATTTCAAATTCTTAAATTTTAAATCTTGGCCAGCACAGAATGTGTGTGGTATTTTGTTCACTATATATCAGTCAAACTCCAAACATGGCTGCTCCATGTTCTGACTTCTCCCCGGGTCTTAAGAAAAGAATATTGTCATGGCCCTTTAAGTTTCTCTCAGAAAGCAGCTTGCTACAAACTTTTGCAAATGCACTCCATGATCGCCCGTCTCCTCTCGTCCAACGGGACTCGGGGGATCGGAGCACGACTGGACGCAACCCGAGCGGCAGGATGTGTGAAGTGACTTGGGCGGCGATGACAGCAGGTGAGGAGAGGACGAGGAGTCAGAGTTTGTCTAATGACGACGGGGACATGGCGCCGCGCGGGGAGGCCAGTCGTTGGTATGATTTAGGTGTAGAACATATATTCAGAATATTAGAGATCAACAACAACAAAAGTTGTATCCATTATTAGCTGCCAGCCTTTGTACGTCTCTTGATCTGCGTTTTTTTGTTTTTATCCGACGCTGCTCGTTTCCAAATGTTCCGCAGAAGTAAAAAAATCGGCAGCAGAGTTGTTTGCAGCGACAACGGAGAAAGAAAAAAACAACAACAACAAAAAAAAACACTACTAAGTGGAATATGTTGTGGTTTTGACGTGTCATGGAATAACTCAGAGACTCTGGGAAATCGTGGTGGGCATGACAGCAGACAGTGAGTGTTAGCATTAGCAGTTAGCATCCAGGAGAGGACGGCAGGTGTGTCAGCATACAATTAGCATTAGCATTAGCAGTTAGCATCCAGGAGAGGACGGCAGGTGTGTCAGCAGACAGTTAGCGTTAGCATTAGCAGTTGGTGAAAGTTTAATATCTGAATCTCTCAGATATTCCCTCTAGCCATCTTGTTGATCACATTCTTCCACCGGTCTTGAGGTGGAAACCATTCAGACTTTCTTAGACTAATAGCCAAAATAAAGGGAGTATTTTCTCTTGTAGGAGGAAATAGCACGATGTTTCTCAACTCTCCGGATGTGAGTTTGAGACAGTTTTTTTCTCTCTGAGAATTAATAAGTGAGTAACACAAATGAAAGACATGAAAGTAAAGGATATATACATGTTAATGAGGCAGGAAAATATGAAAGTGGAATTTGAAAATGCACAAGAGCAACTTGGAGATTAGAAGAAGCCACATTACATTGGTTAGAATGTAAAGGGAAACAGTGGAGAGAAAAGAATATCAGATTATATCATCAACCGGCTCTTTGCAAACCCATCTGCTCTTCAAGGAGCATATTTACATCCTGTAAAATGTGTCTGCAGACACAAAGCAATAGAAGAAGGGAGAGAAATATGTGAGAGTGACAGAGAGAATAAAGATGTCGGAGAATATTAACTCAGAGCTTCTGCAGCTCAGGAGAAATGAGAAGCTCAGAAGCCTCAATTTCACATAAGCTGCTGTTTTATTCTGCTACACAAACGCAATCAGCACAGAAAGCCAGTGGCGACGGAGCGGTGACACCCGCTCTGAATGTTCCAGACCAAAAAACAACAACAACAACAACAACAACAACAAGAAATCACGAGTCGCCGAACAATAATGAGGCCCGATTTTCCAGGAACAGCATCCAACGTTTTAGGCGTGAACAGACACTCGGCTGGAAAACAACAGCAGCTCATTTCCACCGAAGCGTCGGTTGTTATGTCTTTCATAACGTCGGCCCCCGGTGACGGACTGGCGACGTGTCAGGGATGTAGACCGCCTCGCGCCCCGATGTCAGCTGCCATTGGTTCCTGCCCCACGCCGAGCCCCCACAGGAGGAACTGCGCTTCACTCGTGTCCGGGTGGGCACCAGTCAGCAGCGGGTTGGAAGTGAGATTCCTCATCGTCGCCCATGTACTGGTCTCACCTCAGTGGTTACCAGTAAAGTACAGGACTGATTTTAGATGATTATTTTGCAATAATATTATTGTTTTCCATCCCTCGAAATTTGTGGCGTTTGGCGTGAACGCCGCCTGCGTGTGTGGATTGACTGAGTTGAAGTAGTCTGTAGAATTTGCTTCGTCTTTAAACAGAAAACTAGATCGAGGCTTTTTTAGTTTCCAACAGACAAAAACATGACCATGATTTTTCCACCATCGGACACAAAAATTCCAACGCACAAAGCATTTCCTCGCCACGTGTCAGTGTTCCTCACCAAGCGTTGATGAAAACCATCGTTGTCCTTTCATCACGCAGGGTTTGAACGGACGAATCACAAAGAGGTCACGGCGAGTCGGTGTTCGGGCCGGAGCGCTTCAGGTCACGGCCGTTTTCACAGCTTCATGCTGGATGAAGGCGATGAACTCGTCCGCTCCTCGTGCCCCTGCAACTCGGTGGGTGTCGCATCTCGGATGCTGCAATAGTAGTGTCAGTCTTTTTATAACTGCTGCGGCTTCCGTGGAAAAATGTGTTTCTGCTCGGGTGCATTGATCTAAGAGTTGTGGCAGATGCTTGTGTGACAGACCTGTCCTGAAAGGTCCAGTGGGAGTTGTGTGTGTGCGTGCGTGCGTGCGTGTGTGTGTGTTTTGTGTCTGTCTCTCTTAAATGATGATGTTTTTTCTGTGTAGCTGAGCCTGTGTGAATGTGTCGTTGAATATGCTGCTGCGCGCGTGTGTGAGAAAGAGTGTGTGAGTGTGTGTGTGTGTGTGTGTGTGTGTGTGTGTGTGTGTGTGTGTGTGTGTGTGTGTGCCACCAGTGTGCTTGATCAGCAATCCTGCTGCTATCCCATTAACTCTGCGGCCGCGGGGCATGCTGGTGCGACCCGAAGGACCCTGTGTAACAGCAGGGCCCGCTGAAGTCATTTCCATTCAACCCGCCTCACTCCACCAGCGCACTGCTGCACCATTCTGTGTGTGTGTGTGTGTGTGTGTGTGTGCGTGTGCGTGCGTGTGAGAGAGAGGAAGTGGAAGAGAGAGACATCGGATGGACATCACTAATCGGACAACCACTTGCGACATAAGTTCGGAAGAAGAAACAATTTGCAGTGATTTTAAAATGTGGATACAGAAACAACCATAAACATCACTGATTGATTGATGACGAAAGGGGGAAGTGCATGCAGACGTTATGTAAAAATGGTTTCTGGCTCAGGAAACATTTCTGCCCTCCAAAAAGAAAGTAGGCATACATCGTTAACCGCAGTGAGAGGAATATTATTTACTCCCAGGTCCAAGTTCCAGGTTTCAGAAACAAAATCGAACAAACAAACGGACAGATGTAAAAACACATTAAAATTAGGCGAAAAACATTCATAGTTGTATGTTCACATAAATATATATTTATGAACATGCAAATATAAAATTGTATGTTCAGATATAGATTTATGAACATACAATTTGTATTTGCCTGTTGATAAATATATACTGTATGCAGGTATGATTTTTTTTTAAATTTTAGTGTTTCCATTCATAAAAATGATGCAGATAATAAAGATAATGATCCTTCATTTTTTTTAGGTTAACTTGCATTTGTTTTACGTATATTCATGTTACTTTTAGTGTCATATTAGACACATGTATGGCTGTGCATTGAAAACATGTGCACATATTTAGTAAAAAATGTTTGAAATCAAAACATGTTGCCATGGGGAGATGGTACATCTTGTATGAAGATGTGCAGATTTGAAAAAGAACCAAATTATAACATGTAATATTTTGCTCTCCACGTCCATTTTTTTCTTCTTTTAGCTAAAACTCAATACGTTGTTCAGATTGACCTCGTAGGTCAGACAACATGCAGACAAGAGGATCTGGAATCGATCCACGACACAGATCAATCACAACCACACCGGAGTGCGTCTTGGTAATTGTCCTGTCGGTGTAGCCAGTTTTCCCATCATGCATTAGCAGTGATTGACTATCGAACACATTGGACTGATGTTGTGTTGCTTCTCATGTGGCATGATCGACTTCTGAGTCGCTGTGAAACAATGATATGAGCATCTACTCTGAGTTCTGTGCTGCTGGAAGAGCAAATGTTTATTGCTATGAGGCGGACGATCGAATAATGATCGATTCTACATATTAATTATTCATAATTCACTAGATTTTTGTTATTTAATGGATGAGAACCAAATCTGAACATGTTGCACTCTCATTCCCTCTTGTATAAAAGTAATGTCCATTATTAAAGACAGATTTGTGCAAGTGGAAGGGCTTGAATTTCCTAAAATACATAGTTGACGCACAGAGAGTCGTCTTCTGAACCGGGGTGAGTCAGTGGCTCGTGCTGAGGGCACCTGGGTCTTTTCTCCAGTCGGACCAGAGGAGGAACATCAGGAGGAACAGCTGTTCTCATCCTATTTATCCCAGCACATTGTTGTTAAATCTTCAAGTGTAAAATAAGTAAAGAACAAGTTGTTTTCAGGTTGACGTGATGAAGCGAAAGACTGTGGTTCAGAGACGTATCACGGAAACGTGTATTGCCTCCGAGCGCTGTGGCTCACACGAGGCTTCTCCTTATGTCGTCTACAGTAAGAAGTTTGGCTCATGCAGAACGCGGTTGTTTGTGGAGGATTAGGACACTTTGACACGTGATGGAGTCAGTTTCCCATCAAAAGTGTCGTGGACGTTTCAGAAAAGAGCTGACGTGAGACACTTTGATTAAACTGAAACAAGAGTTTAGATACAACGGCCAAGAAATGCTGTCGCCTGTAAGGTCTGAACAGCTTCACCAAGTAAACTGGTGAGTACTGATTCTGTGTTCCATTGTACCTCGGAGTTTAGAAGTCTGGGCTGTGGTTCCATGACTCCTTCCAACTACCGACTTCCGAGTCTGAAGTTGCAAGTGGAACGCCCCCCTCCCTCCCCGGAGTCAGAGGTTCTGAGGAACGTCACCAACCCCGACTTCCGAGGTCTAATGGAGCGCAGCATTGTATCCTACACAGAGACAAAATGGTGCCTCAAGGTGAACTGGTGAGGAGACTGTGTTTCCTTTGTGTGAAGACGTGAACCGAGGACGATAGGAACGGTAGATAGACACTTGATGCTTGGAATATTTGCACGATATTAGAAATCTGCAGCGTCAGTGTAAATACTGTACGAAGGGAAAGCAACTGACATTATACAAACCTTTGACAGGCCCTTGAACCTCGTCCATAAATATAGAGACTTTGTTCAAGGATAGTTTGAGCAGAACAAAATAAAATGAGTGATTTGAATAAATATTCTATTTACATTCAGATTTGATAAAATTGAAGAAAAAAAAACCTGCCGACCATTTTCAAGCGCCAACACAATGTTTAGGTATAGTCTGCACTCATGTTTCAAAAAAAATCACGTAATGCCCCTTTCATCCACGGTTCAGAAGTTTCAGAAGTCAATTTGAATTTGAATTAGTATTTGGCAACAGCCAACAAAACATGTTTATTTGCATTTAAAACACGAGAAGTGGTCTTGACTTAGAGGATCTCTTCATCAACTCGTATGACATTAATGATCAAATGGATAATGGGATCCATTCGTCCTCATGGTACAGAAAGTATGAATTCACTGATGACGGCTGGTGCAGGTTGCCAAACAGCAGGTCGAGGCTTTACATCATCTTTATCTCCTCTTACGGCTTCATCATTTATCGCTCGTTCCCACCGCAGCCCGGTGTAATTGGGTCAGACCTAATTGCCCCAATGTCCTTTGGCTCAGGTTGAAATGGGCGTTATTAGCCCCGGGTCACTTTCAGAGTGGCTCTTTATTAGTTTACGTGCATCAGATTTGGGTAAAAGAGGCACAGATCCAATTCTGAGCGGTTCAACATCGACCACCGCAACCAGACCGCCGCAAAAGACGGTTCTTTATGGAAACGAGCAGTCGGCGCCCAGGTACACACAGAGACACACGTTGAGTGATATGGACAATTTAATGACGTAATTCATTGGAAAGAGAATTTCAGTCCAATTCCAGCAAGTAGGATTTGATCCAACTGGCTTTAACAAATAAGTCCTGCTAGCAAATTCCATATAATCTAACTCTTGCAACATGAATCAGAAAGTAACCATATCATGTTCAGGTTTGTCAGGTGTTTGACTGAAAGGAGATGAGTTCATTCAGAGGTTGTTTTTTAGGCCTAAGCGGTGGCGTTGTTCTGTATTGTGTTACGGTGCGTTCACACCAGAACGGGAAGTTTTCACACACGACGGCGACGCAAAGACGCAAACCTCGTGCCAGGCGACGCAACTGTCGCACAGACGTTGGTGGTTGAATCACCGGAACAATCATTTGCGCTCGCAGGAAGGGAAATGTGCAGGGCAGGACATTTAGATTATATCTTACAGATATGTGAACACAAACCCGTCCCCTCTGTGACAACAACAATGTCGAAACATTCTGGGGCAGTTCATTTTTAACCTAGATTTTAAGGATATTGCATGCGGACATGTGGTTACAGTCGTCGTTTAATGACATTAGACATGTTTGATCATAGATGTTCCCACGAGCTGTACAGCATTTACATGTGAGCAGAACCAGAGGAGTGTTTCAAAGAGCTTAGTCCCTTTGTCTCCCTGCGGGCTTCACGCTGACGTCAGCACCGACAACCTGTTCTTTTGGGTCAGGGGCGAGCTTTGAATCCATTCTCACATAAGCCCTGATTGAAAAACTGAAATGTCTGCGGAGAGCGCGTGTGGCTGGGGGCCAGATAAAGCCAGTCCCCATTTCTTTCTGCGGCGATATCAGTGCATTTGGAAGTCTTCAGGGTAAAAGGTTATCAGTGAAATCCTCCCGCGGCTCGGGGAGATGACAGTCTCCCTGTCCTTTATAAGCCTCTAATACCCAATAATACCCTGCCTCCTTTCAAAAACAGGGGGCTAGCAGTGGGTGCACTTCTTCTTTTTTTATTTATTGAAACACAAAGAAGGATGTAAAGGATGCTCGCTGGAGGGGTCAAAGAAAAGGCAAAATCCTGATGAGATTTCAACACATCATGAGGTGGACTTGTCCTACTCATCTGTGATATCGTTGGTCAATTTGCAACCCTTCTTCTTTTGAATGGGTTGATAAGAGAGATAAGAGTTTCAGCCTCGGGACGCGACTCGGAATTCAAAAGGTGTCCCAATTGTGTATTTCTAGATGATGAATGACCTATTGAAAACGCCAAATTATGTGGATTGACTGTAAAAATCCTCTTTTAGTCTAATACGCTGTTACATCTGACAGCGGGGAGAAAGAAGGCGGCCATGGAGAAGCACACAAGCAGGTCAGAGTAGCACACGGAAATCTGCTTAAAAGGAAAAGACGGGAAACGGCGTTTACGACGGGAAAAATATAAAATCATACAAACTATATTCCCACTGAAATCATAATTCCACTTACAGAACTGTACCTTTCATGTGAACCTCATCTGAGCCCTTTATTCCCCACGCTCAGCACCGCTGGTTCTGCCCATCTGGGAGGAAATGTGCCCTTTATGTAACAAATTGGAGAAATAGACGGATGCAGACGTTGGTGATTTGACGTTTTTGTGTCTCATCAGAGACCAGAAATTAATTTCGCTACCATCATTTTTTCTAGATCTTCATCCAACTAAGAATTTTGTCAATCGGACAGAATTGGCGGAGACGTTTCCGGGTGACCTCACACTTCACGTGCTACAGTGAACAAGGCGAGTCATCCCTCCAGGCTCACGGGTGGCGACCACGCAACCAACGACGGGTCTGGAAATTCGCAGCGACATCTTCATGGACCGGAGCGTCGTCCTCTCAGACTCGCCCTGTCGTCCGGGTCAACAGCTGCCGGTACCTGTCGCACACGTCGTCACCGGACCGGACAGGACGACCTGACGTGGTCGTGAACCGCTCGGCCCCGGAGAACCGAGAGAAAGGGAGGAGCGCACTCATGGGACGCTCAGACTGAGTAACTGTTAGTGAACTGAGGAGTTTGAGTGTTCGTTTGACGGAACCATATGTGAGAGTCACAGGCCTGGGTGGTAAAAAAGAAAAATATCATCGTCGGGTGATGAAAACATATTGATCAATAGGAGGTAACACGTGCAGCGCACTTGTCTGATATTACGTCCCCCAGAAAATCTTGACCTGGACCTGCTCTAACTATGGGATGGGATAAGGATGATGTGTACAGCCACGGGTACTCTGCTAATGAGCACGCCGATAACACACACACACACACACACACACACACACACACACACACACACACACACACACACACACACACACACACACACACACACACACACACACACACACACACACACACACACACACACACACACACACACACACACACACACACACACACACACACACACACACACACACACACACACACACACACACACACACACACAATAATGTCTATTGACATGTCAGTTGCATAAGACCAGAGGTCACTCTCGTCCCTGAAGGCTTCTGTCATTGGGAACCGCGACCGACTAAAAGGCTAATTCCCCGTTTACGGCTCCTAACTGTGCTCCGTTGAAACCTTCCATCTGTATTTCCCGAGACACAGACATTTCTTCAGTCTCTTCTACAAAGAGGTTTTACTTAAACCTGAGCACGGAAGCAGGTGATTATATAACAGCCTTCAAGTTGCTGAAAATCTGGTTCTCGGCTCCGACAAATATTATCCAGCGATTCGCTCCATAATTACAAGATTACCCTTCTTGTTTCAGCGATGATGTGCAAACTCAACTGTGAACTTCTGTGGATTCTCAAGGCTGCTGTGCAGAAAGGAAACCGTCTGACTTTAGCTCCTACACTTGTCGAGAAGTGAACGAAAAGCCGACAGTGTGGTGATGAGTAAACCAGCGCCAAGGAGAATTAATCTGACTGGGGTTAAAGTGGTGTCTGGTGTTTTCAGCACATCGCTACACGATGACGTTGATCGTTCATCAACTGACTCACATGTATCAGGATAACGTTCTATGTTCACGGACAAAATCTGACGTGTGTTTTTCCGATGATGATGTGTAGTTGTATTTGTGTGCAGGGGCAGAATGAGGGGTTGGTGAATATACAGACTCTGGAACATGTCTCGTGGTCGATCATCGACTGTAGTCTTTGTGGACGCCTGCGTTACCGAGCCAATTGGGGATTTCACCCATTTCATGTATTTTGCACATTCACCACTTTATTTCCCCATAATCTGCAAAAGATATGCGGTGGACTTTTTTATAAATTTATATTGAAGAGTTAGCAATGCACAATTCTAAGCAGTAATAGTTCCGTGTCACAGATGCAGACGTGTACACGGAGCTTGGTGTTGAGTTCGGCCGTGAGCTGTTATTTTTGTGGCGTGTTCAAATGCAACAGGAAGCAACGGAAGTCGTGCATCAGTCACTGCCTGTGCTAGTCTGCTGAGCTCATGTCCTTTGAAAAGACCAAAAATAATATATTTTATAATCTTCACAATGAGAGTGAAGGTGAACAGCTGGATGAGCGAAGGACAAGAGGATCATCCAAAGAAAGGAAGAAAGAAAAGAAAGTCTGAATGAATGAATGAGTGAACCCCCAGCCGCACCACATGGTACAATTGAATACAGCGGAATTTAGTTCCAGTGAACGCTCGGTCGGACTGATGAGCAGCGACGGGTCGAAGGGTTTCGTGACATTAATGGATGGACCGGAGCGGCCGTGAGGAGGAATCCTTTTTAAAAGGTGGCCCCGGCCCCTCACTATATTTAGCAAGGTGAGTGAAGCAGAGCGATTCAGATCTCACCCTAATGACCAGGCTTTTTTTTTGGTTCTTTTCTTTTTTAAAGCCCATGAACCACTTTGGTTACTGACTCATAGTTTTAAGAAACTCGGGTGAAGAAGGGACGAAATGTGGTGGAGAAACCTGCACGGTGGCAGCGTGGAAGATCTGCACCACGAACGACACGAATTCACTCAATCATACTTCATTTATGTGGCACTTTTCATACAAACAGAATGAAGCACAAAGAGCTCCACGTCCCCACGATGCCAGGGGCTGGATACAGCACTAGAAACGTTAAGGGTACCAGTTAAAAGGAAAAGAGAACAGAAAAGAACTAAATAATAAAGATGTGTATAAAAAAAAAGAGGAAAGCTGAACACCATATATGGATCATTGACACGAACACGCTTGTATTCCATATCTGGAGTTCTCTTTCTCTCTCGCTCTCTTGCAAATATGGCAAAGCACTGTGGAATAAAACAGACAATATTCACGTGAGAGCGTCTGTATCAAATATATGTCTGCACGTGTGCCACGGGTCCTCGTGCATGTCTGCTTGTACTCTTGTTATATCGGTAGAAGCTGGTCTTCTAAGTTAGAGTTCAGTGTTGGGTACGTCTCCGTGCCTTGTAAAGTGAGTGGGCAGAAGTGTATTTGTTCGTACGAACCATACGCAGCTCCGCGCCTCTCTTCTGTTTTTCCAGTGTCCTTGTCAAATTGATCTGCCTGAATGTTTGCGTTACAGAATATCGGCCCCCGACCGATCCCATCTCATTCTCGATCTTCCTCCCTCTTGCCGTAAGGTGTCCCCGGGGACACAAACAAAAGAGAGATCCAATTTTGGTTATGCACGAGTCGGTATTAGCACTGGGACTGTTTTCCCGTTACCGTACGAGTTGAAGAGAGCCGGGGAGGACTCAAAAGTAAGTCGTACGATCGGCGCGTCGCCTCTCCTCCGTAACAACTTTGCACCCAGTCACCTCTGTTGATGTGTTCCGTTATTGCAGGAGGAACGAAAAGACCAGGCCCCAGTGAAACCTTTAAAAGTGAGAGTGATGATTTCAGGTTTTCAGTAAACAAGTCCTGGCTCCTGAGCAGCAGAGGAGGTGGCTCATCACAGACTGTTCCCAAGAAAAAAATTGACTCCTATGAGTGTGTTGTGATCTGCTACAACGGTTTCAGAGACTTGAGCTTGCAAATTACAGTCTGTCCCAGAAATGTCTCAAACCAACACCCTAATCTACTTGGCAGCAGTTTAACAGAATGTTCAGGTTTGGTTACACTGAGAGCATTTCTCCACTAGATGGTCAGATATGCTGCTCCTCTGTCGACTGACACGTCCGACTGCTGGCGATAAAACAACGTATTGGCAAAACAATTGTTTAAAAAGAAATCCTCAAAATCATTAAGCTGAACCTGCTCGGTAACGGACAGGAGCAGTGTCCTTGGACCCACATGGCAAACTATGTTCATTTGGTTAAAATGACCACATCCACCGTTTCCTAAAATAGACGGGCGGTACGACCACAATACGTTTTCCGCCTCAGAGCATCGTGGGGCGTTATTTGATTTACCGACGCACGACTCAGGAGCTTGTGAAGTTCCGGGTGGTAATGCGTGACATGGAAGGGAATCAGCACGACTACTTTACAGAACATAAGTAAGTCCATTTGAAGACACCTCTAGCAGCCGCGTACATAACTACCACTGGAGCCCTGCGGCCGTCACAGTGACCACATATGACACAATACGCTGTTTCACAAATGTCCTGTGTGGTGGTTATTTTGCTGGAGGAGAGTCTCTGAAAGACAAGTGATGAAAAGCCCCTGGAGACTTCACAGGACTGATTAA
This sequence comes from Scophthalmus maximus, assembly GCF_022379125.1. Classification (NCBI taxonomy): domain Eukaryota; kingdom Metazoa; phylum Chordata; class Actinopteri; order Pleuronectiformes; family Scophthalmidae; genus Scophthalmus; species Scophthalmus maximus. The sequence goes on along the minus strand of NC_061524.1, from coordinate 1,030,374 downwards.
GAAGAAGTTCCAAAACATTGTCACTTTATCACCTCGGTGACAAATCAGATAGAACATGTTGATTCTGGAGATTGAGCACTGTTGTTCGACACGGCGGGACAGAAGCGTGTTATCTGTTTCTCTGACCTCCTCGTCCCTCCAACATCATATTAAATACAGATTCCCTTTCCAGCCCCGATTCCTCAGCCTGACGTTGATTGAATCATGTCCGACCGGTCGCCCGATGCCTTTGGGACAATCTCCGGTCTGGAACTGACAATATTGGCTTTCTTCAACAGGAGTCATTTCACAGCCGTCGTCTGATTTGCGCTCACCGCAGATAAACACCGGCGTCCTCCTTCATTCTGAACGGCAGAGGATGTTGAATTACCGCACTTTCCTCTGATCCCCGCACACGTGCCGTCACCACGGCACCTTCAGGAGATCAATGACTCTGACTGGCTTGTCTAACGGACTGCGAAGAGAAGGATGATTCTGTGATTTGTGCATGGACTGGAAGTCCTGTAATCATGTTACATTATTGAGAGACTGTAGTTCAGGAGGTCAACAGGGATTCATATATATATATATATATATATATATATATATATTTAGATCCTTTGAGCCTGTACCAGCTCACACAGCTCCTGGCCGGGGTTTACACCCCGGCCAGGAGCTTCTCCGTCTATCACAGGGGTGACATGCTCACATTAACATCCACAGCTCTGAGTTGCTTATTAATCTAAATGTCTTTTGACTGTGAGAGGAAGCCAGAGACAAACCCACGCACACACACACACTGCGAGGCGACGGTGACAACCACTGCCCCACCGTGCCACGCAGACACGCTAAACGATAATCTCCTGCCGACTCGGGACGGTCGTATTGCTCGTTGATGTGTCTGTGCAAGTTACTTGATCTCGAGGCTTCCTGCTTCCCCCAACCTGCTTTCCATCACTACAAAACACCAGGCCTCCGACTCATCTTTTTAAGCTGTCACCTCCCGAATGGAATCCTCTGCAGTCCTCCCCCGGGTTTGATTCAAATGTGATTCAGAAAAAAGGACAGAAGGTTAAAATAAAGCGAGCTGAAGTTATCTGCTATGTTGTACTTCACACTGTCATGCCCGGCGGCCTGAATGGAATCTGAGCACAGCATTTACACAACAGAAAAAAAAATGTCTCCCCTCTTTCCCCTCTCCCAAGGACGACCAGCGCTGCAGCATATCACAGTCCCACAGAATTGATTTATTCATTAATCAAGGCAGAAATAGGCGTTGGGGTGAGCGTGGCCAAAAGCAACAAACACACCCATCGATAACAGTGTCCACAAACCTCAACGACCAAAAGAAAAATGAGATAAAGTGCAGCGATCTTACCTGCCTCACAAACGTCCAATAAGAAAAGGGCTTCACATCCTTAAAGCTGCCAGGACAGGGTTTAAAACATGTATCAACAAACGTCATTCTTATCAATCCGTCAACAGAACCTCACGCTGTCCGATTGGGAGCAGAGTGAAGCCATCACCATTTTTGAATTTGTTTGCCATCGGTCTCTGGTCCAATCAGCAGCCACCACCTGCAACTGAACAACCTGGAGAAAACACACAGAGCACGTGAACAGCGACACCCTCAGGCAGGGAGGGGCAACAGCAACGACAAACCACACTAATATTATGACTTGGGGTCAAACAGTTAGCGTGTTAAATATTAGATGAGACCAAACGAGATGATGTTCACAGGCCGTATCGTCTTCTGTGGTAATTCCTCCATTAAAAAGCAATTTAACAAAACCGTAAAAACCTTGTTTTCGATTGCTGTACTTTTTTGATTCCCGCAGTGATGGACCGACTTCAAATTTTCAACCGAGGATGACGAGGAAATGCAGCTCTTCGGCTCGCTGTTGAATCCGTGTGATGTCTTCATTCAGCGCGCTTAGCAACCGGCATTTTCTGTTAAGGGAAAAATAACATCTTTTTGAGCACAATGCATGCCAACGCTGGCAGTCACACATCTATTCTGGCTCACCAACACAGCGCCCTCCCACTCCCTCTGCCAATCTGCTGCATTAGTTCCATTGGAACGGCTCCCCAGATCCTCCTCGTCTTTTGTTTGGAGTGGCTCATAAAAGGAAAAACGGTTTTTTTTGTTGTTGTTTTTTTCGCTGATGTCTCTGGCACCATTTGAGTTTAATGATGCCACCCTTAAATCACTTATTAAAATGTTAAAATGAATAAAACAAGTCTCTCTCAACTCAGCGCAGCCTCCGAGACAGTGATGACATTTCCATGCAAGGCACATTTGTATTATCCGTCCCGACCAAACGAAAAGGAGCAAGACTGTTGAGTTGGATTAAGCATTAACACGTTGTAGGAAAACAGCTCACAGTTGGACGTTTAAAAAGAGATCGGGAGTTGTGTTGTCATTCTTGTCTGCGTGTACTATTATTTTCACTGCCTTGCTTCAATTTAACAGTTTGAGAGGAATCTCCTGCACCTGCATCATCCAACCCGCTAAGCCACATTGCACCAGTGAACAATCTTCTCCATCTCTAATCCCTCCAGTGAACAATCTTCATCATCTTCAATCCCGCGACACTGTGTGAACTGTTCGAAATCCTGCACTCCCTATGTGAGCCATTTGTGCCAGCTGGCTACCGATCAGATAAGACTCACGACAAGTGGAATGGCAAAAGAATAAATAAATAACTGAAGGAAGAACCGATCTGACAATGTGACCAGTTTCTTCATGTGTAACGGTGCTTTCGCACCAAATGCGACGTGAATTTTTCGTTATCACATACAGAGTCGATGCAATGATGCGAACAAATGCTTGGCGTTTGGTGTGAACGCTCCACAAGAGGCTTGATGGTGCTGGTGTTGTATTTGTGGAGAAGGAAGATTTGAAGGAATGGTAACGGTCTAGTCTGGTGACATTTCCTTCTCACCTTCTCAGATTTAAAAAAAATTGCACAGTTTTTACATTCCAGAATAGATGATAAAGTAAAGCAGTCACCCTGCATTTAAATATTTCATAGCACCTCTTTAGGGTCTTGACATCCTTATGAAAAAAAAGCCCTTTGATTTGCACTTGAAAGTGTTTGATGCTGGGATTCACATCTGATTATGAAAACCTAATGTGGTAATTTTTATTCAGCGAACTTTTATTGTAGATTTGGCAACAAGCAGCAACATTATGCCAAATCATTTATAGATACACAAAGCGATTTGTCCCTTCACAATTCTCCTCTTGTGTCTGCTCGACAACAAACAAACAGCGTCTGCGTTTGATGACCAGTGATCATGGGAATTATGACCAAAATTCAAATGAGGCTCAGAGCAGTTATTTCTTAAACTAACGTCCCGTCGTGTTTTGTTCGGCTGAGTTGAAGTGACACTTAATACATATTTGAATAAAACATATGGTGATGATGGCTCTGTTCATGTATCTGTTGTTCATCTAAGAGTTAAAAATTAGCTGATATATAGTTGTTTGAATATGAAATTGTAATTTCCATTGAATGCTGCTACTCCTATGAATAATAATAGCTATTTGATACATGTATGTCTGAAAGGTATGCAAATGTTGGAGTTCGAACACAGCCATGCAAGAAGTAAAGGGAAAAATGATATGATTATAAAAGTCTTCCTCCCACTTGGTGACAGAACCCCCACAGCCGTCTTTCAGAAATCTGTGTGATGCACTGAGCTCGCCATTAAGGATTAAGAAAATACATTTTAAAAAGCCTGATTTCTTTCAAGGTGGTGTTTACTTTTTGAGTTGGTTAGAAAGTGTTCTTTCTAGATCCGAGGCAGTTGAAAGTCCTGAGAGCTTCTGAGAACATTGGTCTGAGCTTCTCTTCATGTGAACTACGGTGAACTCCCCTGGCGTCTGCCACCGGATGTAAAAGACATCTGCTCTGTGCTCTTGAAGCTCACAAGTGTGATGTTTCTCCCTCTCTTCTGTTATGTTAATGTGCGTCATCTCAGTAAGTATGAATCCTGGCCATTGGCGAGGAGATGTGATCTACTTGAGGATTAAAATCACTGGTGAAAGTATTTATGAAGATGGCGGACAATCGATAGTAACATTCAATGCATGTTCTATGATTTTAAACTCGTTTCAATTCAGTCTGGTTAAGGTCAGTGTTCCTGCAGACTCAAGTGAAACTCAATTGACATCTTTTTCTGATCTATCAAAATGAAGAATATACTGGTTTCAAAAACAAATAATCACGACATCTTCATAACGTCAACGTAGGTTCCTCTCTACTTTTCCGCCACATTTTCATATCTGCCACCGTCAGAGCCAATGGAAACACCAATCTACCTTACAACCAATCACGTTGCCATCTCCTATCATGTTGTGACTCTACAACGTTGCCGAAACTATATCTCGTCACATGTTGTCAACTATGTCAAATGTGTTGAAGACAGAAAACTTTTCTTTTAGCATCACAAGCAAGTCAGAGTTTTTTTCGTAGACGGTGACGATGGTCACTTGCCAAAAGCTTCAACCATTGGTTATGGTTATCATATGTCCTATGTGCACAGCGACCTCTTCAGGACAGAATGGAAGCGACAGTGATCCACTATGGGAAACTGACGAGACATGTCGATGAGTTCAAGTAAAGGCAATGAGTTTGATGCTGAATCTGCTGGATTGCCCAGTAAACAGCTGTTGATGCTAATGTTGGCTATTACAACAAAGAAATACTGTGGGCCTGGAATACTGCTCAATGACAGTGTCATCAGTATTGATGTAGGAGTTACAAGTAGCAGTCCACTGCAAAGTCAAAGTCAACTCTGGCTTCAGCGGTGAACACTTCCATTCACTCTCACTTTATTGTGAATTTGGATGATATACGTTTATTGGAGCGTCTACAGATTCATGTAAACACTGTCGCAAACTGCGAACGCCAAGTCAGAGCTTCAATATTTATATCCATGTATTGAACTGACATTCAAAAACCATTTCCATTCATCACTGATTATGAAACGCTTCCCAACAGGTTGTAGATCAGATCACTTCAATTTGGCCATCGAAAAACAACCCTCACGCTCTCGTTATCAGGAAGTACAGACAGTAACATGTAGCAGTGACACTATCACACTACTTATGGGGAATGGATCCATCTGCCCGCCATCTGCCACAGATCAGGTAATTGGTCCACTCACGCTGGTTGGTAATGCTAATGTAAAAAATGTGCTGTGGTGGGAAATAATGCCAAATAATACCTAAAAAAATATAACCCAAGGTGTAATATGGAGAATAAATTGGACACGACTGTGAGAGAAATCTGGGTCGACTTGATCTTTATCTTGATCGTCAACACTGATGTGATACTCGCAGACTTCAGTCGGTATAGCAAAAAGAATCTGCAATCCAATTTAAAGCTTTTTATCACAGAAAAATGTGTTTTTGACGGGTCGAGTGGAGTCTGCTACAGGCTGAAATCACCATTCACCATTCAGAGACACGGTGAATTGTTAGTTCCACTTCATACTAATAACACAATGCTGTAGAAAAATGCCAATTATGAACTCAAAAGCAGGGAATGGAAAGGTTGCTGCAGGAGTTCCTTGTACCTTTTTATTCTTTAGATGCTCAAATAATTTGACATTTGATCAGTATAACTTCTTTGTATTACTATTTTCTAAGTTTTACTTATCATAATTATATGTGAAGCATTAAAAAAGAGAGGACCCATGTGCATCCTATGGACACTGCATTGATGCACCTTGAAGCATAGCTTACACAAACCTGAGAAATTAGTGAGACTGGGCAAACAGATCAACAATCCACCTGTTCGAATTGCAAACCCAAACTGTAAGGAAGGAGCAAATCATACAGAGTGTAACCGCATGTAGAGTTGAATTGCTTCAGCCCTCCGGAGAGCATTTCTGGCAAATCAAGAGCAGTAGTATGGGCAACAACAGCAAATGAAGTATACAAAGCCAAGTTATGGCAGATTGCGACTGGAAATCCCATTATGTACTTGTATGTGCTTCCTCATCCCTTGGACATTGTGTGTTTGCATTATCATTATTACAGACATGAACATTTCCCTGCTTCTCTTCCCTGTGATGAAGAGGAGGACTGGCAGCCAAGATGAAAAAAGCAGCAGAGCTTGGTTGGGCACTAAACCACGCATTAATATACGAACCAAAGCTCTGAACTCAAGCACCTTCATGTTGTAACAAACAGCCAGAGTCGGCAGACAGGCGACTGAGGGCTGCGCATGACAACTAGCAGAGCACAGTCGGGCTCAAATTACACTGCTGTAATTTGAATTGGAGGTGTATTTTTCACAAAGGGTTAGACATTCTGTGCCTCAAGAGACTGTCAGGATGGTTTTCCTGAACAGCAGATTTAGTTTCATCACAGCTGGAAGAAAGCGACACGCACAAGATCAGGGCAGGAAGGACGGAGAGGGGCTGAGAAGAAACGGCAGATTAAGAGCCAGTCAGGAAAAAAATCAGGGGGGGAAAGGAATTTCAGAAAGACAAATGAGTGACCGCAGGGCAGAAAGAAGAGGGAGAGCGGTCTGCCTGCAGGCCTCCTGTCACATGCAGGGCAGGCGCTGCTCTCAGGTCACCCCCGCTGTCAGGACGGGGAATAACAAACATGTTTTCTTCTTCTTCACGTGCTCCGTGAGGAATGGAGCTAAATGCTTCCTCTGATGTGACTGATTGGCAATTTATACAACAGCAAAAAGCAAAACAACAACAACGTCTGAATGTTTGGGTCCACTGTTAAAATAACCACAGATACGAATAGGTAAAATCTAGAACACGCAATTTACTGAATGTTACACATCGTAACAGTTTGGGTCCATGTTTAGACGTTAACAGGGCTTTTTTTTTCAAAAGTGCACTGGAATCAGCGAGGAACTAACACATTTATTGAATCCAAAACCATTTTAAAAAATCGCTCAAAAACCAACTGGAGGACAAGAAAGCAGAATTTGGGATCACCAATTTTATTATTGTGTACACAAATGTTTTGTAATAACTACTGCTATATTTACTGCATATTCAAACAAATGAATACTACATAAGAAATATGAAAAATGTTATAAAACTCAAGAAAGGCCTTCATCTGTATGAATATCTATGTACCCAAATTCCTGATGGATCACTCGTGGGTTTTTTGTTGTTGTTTTTTTTCACTATTATTTTTTTCTATCTTGTGTTTTCCTTTATATGTCATTGATATCGCTCGTTCAGTTGTTATGGTTTGTTTGTTGTTACCTGTATCTCTTGAATATGCCTTTTTGATTGTGAATAACTGAACGATAAGAACATGAAATAAAAACTTAAGCAGTTTACACAATTACGGATGTTCCTTGAACGCATCACCTGTAAGGTATCGCTGCTGCACGCAGTTTTTTTTAATTTTAATTTGAAAGAAAACCCACGCAGCTGAGAAACTTGTTTCCCTCCTCCATACTGTGGGAAACCTGGTGAGTTAGCTGTGTGTTACTTTTTCACAAGAAGTGAATGTGCTGCTGCTGATAATAACGAGCTGTGTCGCTCGGCCTAGAAGCTAGGCTAAGCTAAGCTAAGCTAGGCTAAGTTAAGCTAAGCTAAGTTAGGCTAAGCTAGGCTAAGCTATGCGCTACGTTCGTACCTGCCGCTGTAGCTCAACTATAAAACTCACAGTGTTATTTGGCGGTTGCATTTTGTCAGAACTGTATCCACTGTGAGATGTGGATGTATAAAGTGTTAGTTCATGTAATGTATTCATAAGTTCATGTAATGTATTCATAAATTCCTGTACATTGAGTGAAAACAGACATGTGGTCTTTGCAATAAGTCATTTCTCGATTAATCGATTAGTTGTTTGATTCATGAAATGGTGAAAAATGTTGATGGTGTTTCTCAAAACCACAAGATGATGTTTAGTTTCGTCCTCACACCAAAGATCTTCAGTTCACTGTCACAGAGGAGCAAAGAAACCAGAACATATTCACATGGAAGAAGCTGAAATCAGAGAATGTTTCTTCATAAAAACGACTTGAACTGTGGAAGCACTCGATTAATCCATTAGTAATCGACGACTGAATTAATCTGCAACTATTTTGATGGTTGATTAATCGGTTCAATATGGAAGCGTGTCTGTCTCAACAGATTTGAAATTTAAAAGGCACTGGATTTCTGCTACTGAATTTTTTTGCTCTGAAATTATTTTTCTGAATTTTTTGCAGATTTTCACTTGTGTTTTTCAATGTTAAAATTTTTTTTCTGAAACTCAGCTGCAAAAATATGTTATTTTAACACTATTTTTTTTTTACACTGATTTTCTTTTTTTTTTACAATTATTTTTTTTACATTGAAAAACACAAGTGAAAATCAGTTGAAGGGTTAAATTCAGATGCAACAAATTCAGACACATAATTTCAGTGCAAAAAAAATGTCAAAGTCTGGTGAGACAGATGCAAAATTCCATATTGAACCGATTAATCAACCATCAAAAAAGTTGCTGATTAATTTATTAGTCGATTACTAATCGAGTAACTGTTGCAGGTCTAGATGACGACGTCATCTTCCGAGTCTGCCGTCGGAGGAGTGGTAGGACAAGAGCCACCTGGAACTGTGTTGCCAGAATTTGCATTAGTGAAAAGCAGATATTTTCTTATATAAATTGTTCTTCTTTTTTTGTAAGTCTGAAGTCGTGAGTACTAGCGAACAGAGAAGACTGTCCAGTGAATAGGTCTTTGACGGCTCCATACTTTTGTCATTTTCATATGCATGTCCTTGTCCCGGCTATTGAAAGAACCCCGCGGTGAAGGAACTTCAAACATCAAGTGTCTGAGTGGCCACTCGGCGTGACCGAGGTGCTTCTGACAGAAGGACGAGGAGGATTTTCAGCACGGAAACGTCAGAACAGAAGGGTTTTACTGGTAAGAACAGTGTTTGTCCCTGTACTTCGTTTGTTGTGTTCCACCTCGCTTTTGATTTCTGCTTCCCTTTGCCTCTGTTGTATTTGATCTTGGCCTGGTTGAATTATACTGTGTACGAGTACATTTTTGATCCATCCGTCATCGCAATATCAAAAGGCTGTGTATTCACATATTATAGTTACAACAATAAGAATTATATCACATGCAGCACTTAACAAATAATTATTCAAAAGTCCTGATTACTTTGGAGAAGAACTTGAGATTAAAACTATGAGATGAACAGAAATGTGTGACCAAAGTTCATATACAATTTGAATTTCCTACCACTTCTGTTTCCCACAAAAATAAATATCCTTAACAGTGTCTGAAAATAATAATAATATGATCCATCTTTCAAACTTCCCCGACCCTCGGAGCGACAAGCCCCGCGGCTCGATACCACATTTACCACAGACTGTGCAGGTGAATGTAGCCTCTCCGTTATGCGGCCGCCCGAAACATTATGTTCCCAGCGTGGCCCCCGAAGGGCCCGAGGTGAAGACAGGCTATTTTCATCAGCCATATTGCAGCGCTGCCCTCTCTCAGTTTGACTGACAGCTCAGTTTGAGGGTGGGAGAAAAGGCTTCGTGTCGCCTCTGGATGATCTGTCAATCACGATTGGACCAACTGCTGTTGTTAAGCATTGTGTGGATTTGTGTGAGTGTGTGTGTGTATACACACACTTGTCTAGTGTGAGTTTAGAGGACAGATTGGAAGCTCGTCTGCAGTTTGTTGTTTTCTATAATCTGCAAATTTCCACTTGTTGCACTCACAATGACAAGGAAGGTTTTTTTTTAGCTTTCTGGACCCGTTAGTCAGTATAATCCCTAAAAGAAGATTCCATTCCATGGATGTTAAGGTTAAAAAATGTATCATAGTATATTGTAATCTAGACATCATACATCAGCTTTCATTTGCCAGCATATAAAAAAGATTTGAAATGACTTAAACTCAATGTTGTTGAGACAGATTAGATTATAGAACTAACAGACAGGAAAAATCTGTTTGCGAAGAAAGACACCACCAAAAAAATTGCGGTGCATATGCTGAATTGTATGAATCTGAATTAGTATTCGCTAAAATATCATATGCTCCTGTCATGTACGTATTAAGGCCAAAAGAGGATATCTTTTTTTTTTACAGGGACAGTCTCAATAATTTATGTCTTTAAAATAATGAACGACCATATTCTCACGCACTGTACTGTATGTGCTTCACCGTGAATAGTTTTCCATTAACAATACATCTTTGGGTTTGACGAATAATGTTTTATTTCTTCATGTGGCTCAGGGTCTCTGTGGAGAGCTACTGGAACATTTGGTCATATTCAAACTCCCTGGGATGCTTTTTCTTTATTTAATTCTTCTTTATTTTACTTATTCATTTCATATATCCAGACGTGGTGTAAGATGTAGTCGCATTGAATAATAGAAAAAGTTCAAATATGTAGTTGTGGCCACCCACTGTGACACCCATTGGTTCATGAAACTGCAGTTTTGTTTTTTGTTTTTTAAGCCATATTTTTAAGCGCTGGGGGTGGGACTGACGGACAACTCGTCCTCCTAACCCCCTGCACACGCTGGACGGTACCAGCTGTCAATCGCGCTGTATTCACACACCCAATGCGTATGGTATTTGAATATAAATTGACCATAATGTACAAAGTGGGAAGTTCTTTTCTCTTAAACTTCTATAGAAACAAGCATTCGAGTCACCCTCTGCTGGTCATTACAGAGAAGACAGGTTTGTTGCTTCTTGCCATTTTCCCAGGGGAAAAAAAAAATCGAGACGTACCAACAATAGAAATGATGTGGCACAGTGAAATACTCTTTTTGGGGATCTTCTCGCCAATTTTCTCTGAACAGAGTCCGCCATCTTGGAGTTTCACAGAACGCATAGAACACACGCACACACACACACATCACACACGCACGCACGCACACACACACGCACACACACACGCACACACACACGCACACACACACACACACACGCACACACACGCACACACACGCACACACACGCACACACACACACACACACACACTAGACACACATAGTCCCACTGTCTCTTCCTCTGCTGCCGAAAGCTGTCAAGGAGATCAAAGTGGGTAAATGCGTTTGATGGAAGACTCCACTCTCTTCATTTACCACATAGACAGGCTGCGACTTGAAAGAGTTCTCATTGTAATGAACTGTACGCCGCAGTGCATTTCCAAACAGTGGATACTGGCAAAGGAATGGAGATGGCAGATAACTGTGAGAGTTTGAGGCGGAGCCTGCTCATCACTCCCTTCTGTTATAATGGGTGGTATCAGCTTTTCAAAGCAAGGCTCAAAGATGGTGGTAAAGATGAGCTTTAACACTGTTCAAACAAATCCCCTCTCCTCTCAGACATTAGGAGGCAACAGGCTGAGTTCTCTTACCACGACCTCCCCCTGTGGAACATGTCGTGCAGGCCCCTTTACGGTCATGCCGGGTGGTAATTAAGTGGGCGGGTTACAACCACGTCAATGAAACAAACCCCAACTGTTTCTCCCCTTCATTAGTAAAACTTTGACATGAGAAGAAACCATGGCAACCAGCACCAGAACAGAGGCTGTGTCACACGAGAGCGGTAAAGAGAAGGATCCCCAGTGTACGACTGTGTGTGTGTGTGCGTGCGTGCGTGCGTGCGTGCGTGCGTGCGTGGAGCAGCTATCTCCTATTAATCAGCCCACACGTTGTCTTCGGTCCGAGCGATCAATAGCTTTGATCGTCGATAAGAGGGAGTCAGGAGTATACGTGCTTTCTTTGGAGTTAACCGAGAGAAAAGAGGATTGGAAATGTCGTTTAAATGTCACTAATTGTGAGGAAAAAAGTTTCTATGTCTTCACTCAGTAACCCAGCCTACAGAACATTTTACTGGAATCATTTATAAACTGAATTTAATGTGATTTGTAAATCTTAAACCCATATTGTGTCCTTTAGTGAGCTGGGAAGCTTGTGTGTGATATTAAACGTGAAATTCAGAAAGTCAAAGATAAAATAACAGATTTTAGGTTTTAGTTAGTTTGAGCTTTGGGTTTTATTAATATAGTCCTATGTATAAGTCATTTTAGTTGTGTTTGGCCTTTTAATCTGAATATTAGGCTCGTAAACGTTGAGTTACGTGCGCAGGAATTTCTTTGGCCGCCACGATGAGCAAATTGCTCCCAGGAACAGTTGCATGCTTGGGACACAATGTGGGTTGTTTGTAGCTCCACTGGAAAACTTTGTAAATGTCAAGTTATTAAGCTGACTGCAGATGCTTTTCTCTGAAAAAAGAAAAGAAAAGAACGGCTTTTAACGGCAAAATTACAAGACTTTGTTTGGGTGAGTATAGTTTATCGTTTTTTTTTGTTAGCAAAGATTTTGTGGATTCTTGGAAAATCAATATGAAACGTTCAGTGTCTAATGGCAGCCCCCTGTCACTGATGGATGACTTGTAGTAGCCTAATTACTGCCACAGAGGGGCAAGTGTAACAGTCAGACATTATTATTATTATCATTAATATTATTATACAATACAGTCACTTTAAAACCGCGCTTGAGTACTGTCATTTCAGTCCATGCTATATAATAGTCAAAATAACAGATATAGACAACTTATTCTTAGTATCTTTACACTGACGTTGGATTTTCACATTTTTTGTGGACACGCACAAATAAAGACTTTGAAGAATTTGACCTAGGACTAAATGCGACATTTTACCATCTTAACAGTGTTGTTGTGGCGCTATTCAAATAAAATTGAATTGAATTGAATTGAATTAACAGCACACTATCTTTTGTATCCAGATCATTTTTGCCTTTTTACCTAAATCTTATCAAGTATTCCAACCTCTCATGCTTTGCATTCATTCACATTTCATGCTGATAAGGGAATATTTTATTTATCCAGTCAGAAATTACAGCGCCTGTCATCTCCTGTCACGAGGGACGTGTTCCCATTAGTACATACGTTTGTCCGAAGCATTACAGTCGGCCCTATTGTGGTCGTTAATAGCTTCCATAGGCTCCATGTAGCTTATTGTAAATTTAATTAACCACACTGTAGCCATGAATCCCTCTCACACTGCAGCCCGTCGTCTCTGCCTCTGTGCAACCACACGCTCTTTTGATGCCGTATTGTTTCGTGGTCGCACTGGTGAATAACATGGCTTAAGATAAAGCTGACATATATTCCAATTGAGCAGATTGCGGCCTTGAATAGATTAGCTTCTCGCTGTCAGGTCCAACATAGTTCGATTCTATGATTGTTTGTGATGACTCACCGCCCCAACCCCTGATGTAATTGCATGACATAACATCACATTAATTTAGCTGAGGCTTTTGTCCAAAGCGACTTATGATAAGTCCATTCAACTGTGAAGATATATATATATTTTTTTCTGCTTTACTGATTCAAGGTTTCTTATTCTGAAATATTTTAATTTCCTAAAATGTTTGTCCGGGTTACTTGAAACTATGAAAATAGTTATCCAGACAGAGTTTTTATTTTTGTCTAGAAAAAGTTTTCTTGTTCATCCATGAGACTGAAATTCAATTTTGAATCATCTACAGTCCACGCTCGCCTGAAGCTGTTCACTAAAACATGGAACGATTTAAAAGGAATAAACAAATACGCCGCAACAGCAGCGCTCGAGCAGAGAAAATGGGCTCATTTTCTGGAAGGAAATAATCCGTCATTACCAAACTTTGCGTTTGGCATCATAAAAAAAAGACTTTACAACTCTGAGAGCGATTGTAGCCAGTTTGTCAAATCACTGGAGTCCTGGGGATGGAAATGAAAGGGAAATAAGAGGCTATCTTTATGGATTAACTTAAAATATACATGAAAATATACAAGACTTTGTCTAATGGAAGGACATCTTATTTACTCAATATTACAGTAATTGGCACACCTCATCATGTGTATGTTTCATTGTGACCACTGTGACCAAAACCGCCAATAAGTCTGTTTGCCGCTCGCAGCTCTTCGCCCTGCTAATGAGGTTCACGGTGGGGGGAAGCAGACCCCAGGGGAATTCTCTTGGCTTCGTTTGCCCTCAGTTGAAACTCTGAACTAATCCATCTCCTCAATCCCTCTCTACTTTTTGTTGGATTGACACAACCTCGCAAACATCTGTGACCCTGATGGTTCGGTAACAAATTCAACTAAGCCTTTTTTTGGGCAAAGAGACGCTAAGGTGAAAAAGAAAATCCGCTGCGAGATGCGAGACACGAAACCTCTTTAAATTCCTCCCGAAGAACGCAAGCCCCTTGCGTTTCAGCTCCGGTTTGATCTCAACTATTTCCAGATTTTTTTCCCCGTGTTTCTTCAGATGTAGATCTAGATGCTCGACTCTTCTTCACCAGCTAACATCCAGTGCTGTGTGGTGCTTGGCAGTTATATGGCAAAATGAGATTATCGGGGTTCGTGCCGAGGCACAGCTTCCAGCTGCAACTGCTCATGACAATATTAATGAGCGCACTGAAATTGAACCATACACCAAGTTGTGGGTAATGATTATCTGTGGGTTTATCGCTTGATTCATTATCAGTATTAAAAAATGTGGAGCCTAAGGGCCATATTTTTTTAATTTTAAAAACAGTGGATTAAAATATGAGAAGAATTCCTGGTTACATGGTGGGATTGTTTCATTTAGATTCTTTAGCACAAACGGACCTGTTAATGGCCGGGTGAGCTAAGCGCTGCACCTGACCTGACTGTTTTTCCATCTTGGAGTCAATGTTTGTGGGCTGCACCCCTGGGGCTTTTCATCAGGTCTGCAGGGGGGGTGGTGGGGAGGAGCTCAGACACAATCACTGGGCTGCATTCGCATTGATTCAGCAGAAATTTACATTTGACGCCAGGCTGGTAATTGAGGAAACTGCTGTCTCCAGCTCTGTGAGCAGGAGGAAACAAAGAGCTGCAGAGTGAATTTTTATCTATTGATTTTCTAATTATAAAACTCTCACACCACTAGTAAATATGACATTATTTACATGATATGCCACGTTGGGTTGGTGCAGGAAAATGTCTATTTCCCACTGTCGCTCATGGCTCGAGTGTTTTGAATTGAAAATGTCACGGTGGGAGAATAAAACCCCAAAGGGTTCCAAACTGTTATATTGGTAAAAAAAGGGGAAAAACAAACAACTCGTCTTGAGTTTTGTATGAAAGATATGTTTTTTAAGCGTACTACCAATAAACAATGCTTTCTTTCATAATGGGATGACAGACTGCAGCGGAGGAGCACTTTCCATCACTTTGTGTGCCTCCATAAATCTTGTGCGGATTGCCAAAGCAAACTATGGAGCCGCGCCGGACTGGAACAGTGAGTCTGCGTACGTGTTCGTGTTCGTGTTCGTGTTCGTGTTCGTGTGTGTGTTCGTGTGTGTGTGTGTGTGTGTGTGTGTGTGTGTGTGTGTGTGTGTGTGTGTGTGTGTGTGTGTGTGTGTGTGTGTGTGTGTGTGTGTGTGTGTGTGTGTGTGTGTGTGTGTGTGTGTGTGTGTGTGTGTGTGTGTGTGTGTGTGTGTGTGTGTGTCCCACAGGTCTCCGACCCCCCCGGGGTTGCGTGACCCTGCCAGACCCCCGCACACGCTGCTACCATTTTAATGAAAGAGGGGTGACATTCAGGTGACGCATGGCTGCTCACTCCTCCGGCCCCCCACTCATAAACCACGTTACAAACAAGGCGCTCATCCGGCGACCTGTCCGCTTGAACCGCCGCTGATGTCGGAAGAGTCCAAGTGAGTCTTTATGTCCAGTAATGTGTGAAATGAGCTCAGTTTTCTTTTTGTATTAATCTGTGTCCCCTGTCATTGAGACGGCTTTAGCCCATTGTTGAAGTTAATTTTCCAAAATCTCAAATTCATTAGCACAAAGTGGGCTTGTTTACAGGACGCTGCAAGGTTGGTTGAGCAGTGAAAAAATGTGTTGTTCAGCCCAAATTCATTTCTTTATTATTTGCCTTTACAGCAGCGAATTACTGTAGTGGAAGAAAAATCTAAATGAAAGAAAAATTGAAAAACAAAAGAACCAAAAATAAAAAAGCTTGTGCCTCTTGTACATACAATGACTGTGAAAACCTCTGAAACTCCCGTTTATATAGACAGTAGCTCCTCCTACTCCAGGAAATAGAAATGAATCAAAGAAAACGCATGACGTTACATCGTTGTCTGCCATCTTCAGAATTCAATTTCCAGGAGACGTGACAATACGGACGCGTAGGCGTTCTTATGGAATTGACGATAATATTAAATAAAGCTGTGATTTAATGTCATATCCTGAAACTGTAAATACAAAGGTGGATATTGACATTAGACCATTTACAAATATATTGCTATTTTAAGGTTTTTATATCTTATGTGATGTGACTTGGTAGCAATTCTTGTGTATATTATTATTATTATAATTTCATTAAGTCGTGCCGACAGACTCTAGCTGTATTTGTCATTATCGCAGCCAGCGACTGGAAATATCCAGTCTAATTGGAAACAATAGCAATCGCAAGCTGTTGAGGGTGAAAGGTGTTTTTTCCGAGAAGACAAAGTTAAGAAGATTAAAATATATTATGAATATCAGCCGAAAGTTCTATCTATCTATCTGATTGCAACATATATATCTAATATAAATCTTAACTCTTTATCCAAAAAAAGTAAGTAGTAGTAGTTAAGTTTAGTTTTCTGTCAGTTTTGGCGAATGGGTAAACATGGGGCTGAAAAAATATAATTTCTGAGGCAGGGTTAAATTAGGGTAGTTTATAAAAGAAATACATGTGTGTGTGTGTGTGTATGTATATATACACACACATATATATATATATATATATATATGTATATGTATATATATATATATATATATATATATATATATATATATATATATATATGTATGTATACGGATGGTTATACAAATACCACAAATATACATGATATTTGACAGGATTATGCTGCCTGATGGTAAACAACAGATGGCGCCGGGATGTAAAGAGCAGCAGTTCTGAAAGTGATATATTTACAACTATACTGCAAAATGAGTTACAGACTAAAGGCCTGAAAGTGAAACCACGAGTGTAAATATAATCCCCAGTAGGTGACAGGCAGTTACAGCTAACTGCAGGATTAACAAACAAACAGAAACATTATACTTAAAGGCTTAAAATACCAGACAGAATGTTTTATTTTCCGATTTTCACCCGCTTTGTATCTGAGGTACTACGACATCTGATTATCGGTTGAACTGCAGGAGGCATGCGATGCATTGTGGAGCTCTTTTTTTTTTGCGGGGGAATTTTGTGTAGATTAAAAGTTAATTTATTACAAATCATAGTCATTTTTTCATACCACAGACTGTTCAACAATCCACAGATTATAATTGTTTCACCGTGTGTATTTCAACGGCAATTATTGTTCTTGGAATATGATAGAATAATTACAATAACAATTGCTGCTGTTTTAATTTATGCAAAGTGCATCCATCCATTCGTCTTCCTTCTGTACCTTATTATTATCCTTTGCAGGGTCAACGTGTATTTGAACTTATATCCCATCATGCACAGGAAGAGATGTAAGATATATACAAAATAGATGAGTAATAACTGCATTGCAGGGTTGTTGTTTTATCTCTGTATCACAATATATTGTTTTATTTTATCCATCAAGTTGACGTTATATGACACGGAGCTGTGGATAATCTCCCTGTGATGTAAATCTGCGACATGCTGGTCACAGTTTGTCGAGGCGTTTCTGAAAATGACATAGTATTTTCACTAAAGTTAATAAAGATTGTAGTGCAAAGACACACTGACCTTGTTCACCATCGGGTTGACTGTGCACACACACTGCTCTCACTGCGGGTAAGGACGTGTGATTAGTCCATAACTCTGCACCGGCCATGATTTATTATAATTACGCACAGTTGAGGCTAATTTTTTCCTGGAGTCAATTATAAAAACTTTAATTTTCCAAAGGTAAAGCAGCTTCCTTTGGCGAGGAAGCATCTTCACAACACAAATATCCAAACCCATATAGGCCTATGTGCGATCTATTGGAACATGACCTACCTGATTTGAAATAGATGGAAAGAGACATAACAGTTTTGCACATATGAAAAACGCCTTCATCAACGAGTGGGAAGTGCAGATGGTTTTTGCATTAATCTGTGTCCTTGTGGCCGTTTGCCAGTGTGACTTTGTGTGCGGGTCTGTCCGACATTCTGAGTAAACACGTTCAAAGGTTGTCAAAGTGCAACAGACAGAGGAAATTGTGGTTTTACAACAAACCTCTCACACCCTGTTTGTACACTGTTAAACTGATTAGGACCAGGGCTGGATTCACTGAGGCTCAACTGTTTAAACTGCAGGCTGATTGACACAATAGTCAAAGTAAGCAGTGATTCGAAAAACTGCCCAAAAAATGTATAATTTTAATTATCAGCCTTTTGTCTTTCGTCAACTCCACACTATTTTCTGACTGTGCTGTATTGTTAAGAGACTGTTTCTCCTAGATGATACATTAACACAAAATCCATCCATCCCTCCCCTCCCTCCTTCCTCTTCCTCAGTCTCTCGTCTGATGATGTGCAGTGGGCGGGACCAAGTTGAGTGACGGCTCCTGCATTAAGCTCCTGCTCTGATCCGTCTGGGACTCGTGACTTCTCGCTGGTAACAGCCTCGTCTGCAGCACTCTCTCTCTCTCTCTCTCTCTCTCTCTCTCTCTCTCTCTCTCCCCCCACCCCTCTCTCTCTCTCCCCCTCCTCCCACCTCTTATCTTCATCTGTACACACACACCTCCACACCCCCTTTTTCATTCTCCTCTTTTTTTCCCCCTCTGAGTTTTCTGTATGCTCCCTTTTTTTCCTCAGCTCTCTGTATGCAATCTGCATCTTCACTCTCTCCCCTCTCTGCTAACGGAGGTGGGCAAGCATCCCAGAGCTGGTGCATCTAGCAGGTGCAGCCTCTCTCCCTCCCTGCCTCGTTCTCTCTCTGTCTCTCTCTCACCACCCTCGCTCTACCAGTGTGCACACTCTGCTCTCTCTGCGCTCCCCCCCCCCCCTTCTCATTCGCTCTCTGCCTCTCAGCGGCAGCAGCTCAGGGAGGCAGCTGTATTTGCGTCTGCATCCCAATCGCCACAGGTAAGAGGCTGCTTCATTCTCGGTTGTCGGTAACTCCACAGTCCGGGGGGGGGGGGGACGGGGGACGGCTTGTTTGGGAGCCTTTGCTGTCCCGGTATGCCAACTTATCATCCCGGCACATTTCCAATCATCTCCAAGAAAGGCATCCTGGGGGAAGGACGAGCAGAGGATCCCAGCAACCAGACCAACAAATCACAGGCTGACTCCAAAGAGTGCAGGCTTTCAGGAACTGAGGAAGAAGGGACACCGCTCAGAAAGAGATGTTCACTGGGATATTCTGAAGACATTGTGACCTGTACGTTTTTATTCCCCCTCTCATCTCTTTTCCCTTTCAATCATTTCCCATCCACTTCCACTGCCTCTCATCCCTCCACCTTTCTCATTCTATCCCTCTGTGGCGGAATGTTTCCCCGCAAATAGATGAGAAGAGGCTTTTCCAAGCGCCTGCTGCAGTATTAACGGGCAGCGTACGGAGACAGCAGGGCGCTGAGCGGACAGCTTGGGGAAATCTGATCCACAATCCCGGCTGGAGGAAGGAGCAGGATCACGCGTCGCAGTTGCAGATTTATCCGCCCTGTGATACCACTGCACGACAACACCCCTCATTCTCATTTATTCCCTCTCTCCCTCTCTCCCTCTCTCCTCTCTCTCCCTGTGTGTGTGCTCGTCTGAAGTGTTGCTTTCTGACTGGATCCAGGAAATTAATTGGATTCTACTGCTTTATTTTTAGCCTCACTGGAATTTGGAGCGGACGTAAAAAGGAATCAAAGTGGAATTTGGATCCAACGAGTGATAAATACCAAATCGTGAAAGGAAAAAAAAAAGGGTTGGCTGATTGAAAAGCAAAGCGCGACAAAGATTGCGGATAATCCTTCGGAGAGTATTGGACGGACGCATAAACCACAGATATCTGCGCTCTCGCTCCTTTTTCAGTTATGAAAGAATGATTTTTTGGAGCTGAGGGACGCTGACTCAGCTGAAGCTGTTGGAATAGGCTGCATTGGGAACATTTTCCCCTTTTTTGGGGGGTGGGGGGGGGGTGGGGGGTCCAGTATTGGGTGGGGGAAGCAACAAGGACCCACCCTGTAAGTTTCACTGCCCCGATGAGACATTAATGTACCATCGTGGATTCTACTTGGAGGCGACACACGTGCATGTTAAGTAGAAAAAGCCCAGCATTTTTTCGATGCGGTGGCATCCGGACACTGATGCCGTGGATTGTGCACATGCACAGATGTAAAAGCTGTTCCTTTCAACCCATCGCTCTCCCTCCCGTATCTCTCTCTCTGTGTCCCTCTCTTCTTCTTCCTCCTGTTCGATGCATCACTTCTTCTCCTCGTCCTCAAAGGTTTACCCTGCTGTGAACATCCAGAAGTTTGCTGTTGTTTCTGTTGGACATTGGGACTGGGGCAAGACGAAACACCGACTAACTGGGGCTGTAACCCCCCGTCTATGCCAGCTCTCCCATCTCTGATCGTGTGTGTGTGTTTGTGATTGTGTGTTTGCATGTATCTGCCCCCTCCCTGTCTCACTATCCCTGGATTACATATTGGTGTACGCGTAATTGAGAGTACAATTCCGTGGGCTCCTCTTTTTTTCTGAAACCCATTTCCTCACCTCTCCCTTTGTGTCTTCTCGATATCCCGCATTGGTTGGAACCTTTCAGTCATGTGCAAGCGATGCCTCACGCAGGGTTAACCCTCGATGAGCCATAAAGGACGGCAGGGAAGGATGAGCGAGTGTTCTGGGGCAGCTGTATCGGGAGTGGTGATCCTGGAGGAGCCCGAGGCTGCGGCGGCCTCGGGGGCCCGCAGGGAGGGCCAGGCCCAGGATCAAGGTCCCCTCCGCTGTGCCGTCTGGCCACGTCAGCAGACATGGCTGTGCGTGGTCCCGTTACTCATCGGCTTCATTGGCCTAGGATTGAGCTTGATGCTGCTGAAATGGATTGTGGTCGGAACAGTGCGGGATTACGTGCCAACAGACTTGGTGGATGCTAATCGAATAGGCCAGGATCCGATCTTCCTCTCCAAGCCAAGCGGGATTCCCAAAAGTCCCGACACTACTACTACTACTACAGCTACTCCTACAGCTGACGGCGGGAACCCCACGCCGAGAACTGTAACCGTTGCGAAGGGTAGAACTCGTTCCACCGCTACAACCACTACTATGAACCCTAGAGGGGGTGGAGCCTCGGGAAGCCAAGTCACTCTTCGGAATCCTGTAAATCGTAACGGACGCGGACCTTCAGGTTTTACTACGACCACCGTGGCGCCGAGGACGACCTTCATAATTGGAGCGGCGACGTCGAGCCCCTCTCCGTCCAACCCGACCGTACTCCATGACTCGACGCAGATGTGGACCACGGAGCACACCACTGCCGAGGCGGCCTCCACGACGCTCACCGCGCGCACGCACGGCCACCGCAAAGCACGTGAGTCACAACTTTTTCTTCTCTTTTGAGCCATTTGTTGGATTGTTTTGTATAAACAGATTGTGCCGATTCATTAGGAGCATTCCACAGGTGTGTTTGTTAAGCGACAGTGTGGCAGGTTCTTCCATCGGTCGTTGTAAACTGATATTAAAATATCTGCATTTTATTTGACATTTGTGAGATTTGACATGCATTGATGTTCTATTTTGGAAATTGTACATCTGACACTCCTGATGGCTCCATTGGTTGCTACAGTAAGGCAATCTGGATTTTTGCTGGATAATCTTTTTCTGTTATGGTTGGTTAAACAATGTTTCTATGATGTTTCGTGTGGTGGTGGCATTGTGGAAGATGGTGGACTTTGGTCTTTTCTAGTGAAGTCTGGATTCTTGAATATGGTGATTTTTGCATCATATTAGGTGGATGAGAATTGGTAGAAAGCTTCAGTCATGCTGTTATTTCTATGATGTGGAGGTTGGTGCACGAGGAACGTTCTTGCACTCTTTCATAAAATGTTGCTGCAGTTTTAAGATGTTAGGCTCTCGTGCGATGAAAACATCACTTCCTCCCACTGACTTCACACGTGTGTGTCCATGCACTTGCATGTACACTGAGGGGTGTTGTTTACTTGCTGCAAACCTTCAAGCTACGAAGATTTTATATTTAGTTGTGTTTTTTGCTACCTCCCAAACAATTGGCCAAAATGCTTTACAGACAAAAAAAATGTGACCCCCAGACCAACTGATCAACCGTTTGATCTTAGGTGACTTGAAAAGACATTGTGTTCATATCCATTTATTGATGAATGCTGATTCTTGTACTTCTGCTTCTTTGACACTGCTGTCCTTGACTCAAGTCATGCTCGCAATTATGGTATTGATTAGTGCTACGGGGGGATTTCCTTGCTTAAATGAAAGAGACACGCACACACACATGCACACACACGCACACACACACACACACACACAGCTTCCTCCAAGATAAATCTTTCTGCTTTCAAAATGGTGTCACATTATTTGCTGGACTTCCTTCTTCTGCTGCTTGTGAGACTGCCGCCTCTGCTCCTGGCTTCAGACACACACACACACACACACACACACACACACACACGCACACACACACGCACACACACACACAGTTTCAATGTGACGGGACAGTGTTTTATTTTTAACAGTGACTTCATCATATCATGTCTGCAGAGAACAGAGAGAGAGAGGAGGGGGGGAACCTGACAAGTCAGCAGGTGTTTGATGAAATTTAGATGATACAAACTCACACATCTCACACTGTTAATCTCCTCTTGCGGCTTAACTTGATATAACAGTTACAGTCCCCGTCAGTGAGGCACGATGCCGCTAAATGTCAAGGTCTGGACTAATTAGACGAGATGCGTGCATTTTGTTGTGCGCGGTAAATTAATTTTTTGCGCTGACCCAAATGGCTCCGTAATGGCATTTAAGCTGGGAATATTGCTGCTATCTCTCATCATGTGGTCTGTTGCCATGTGTGATTTACATGATGGCCCCGCCATTTATTAAATTAGTGATAATTACATGATGGCAGTCATTTGTGTATGAGCGGTAAACAAATCCCCTCCCCCACCACCCACCCACCGCTCCACCTGCCGTGGTTTTCGGGTCTGCCTGCTCCACTGGCAAAAGTTGCGGCCGCTTCTTTTGTTTTCCGTGATAATGAAAATGTCCCCAGACTACACTGGAGCCCAGGGAATGTTCCCTCTGATAATTAGAAAAACATTCGGTGTGTGTGTCTGTGAGTGTGTGAATGTGTGTGTGTGTCATTTCATTACCAGGAGGAAAAAAATGGGCCCCATCCA
Source organism: Scophthalmus maximus (assembly GCF_022379125.1). Taxonomy (NCBI): domain Eukaryota; kingdom Metazoa; phylum Chordata; class Actinopteri; order Pleuronectiformes; family Scophthalmidae; genus Scophthalmus; species Scophthalmus maximus. Next base: position 1,007,047 of record NC_061524.1, on the reverse strand, counting down.
TCATCATCTATTCATTTATTAATTAATCATTTACAAAAAAAAGAGAGAATGCCATATCTCCGGCAAATGCTCCTGAAAAACCATTAAGCTCCGTTGATAGATATCCGAGGGAAAATGTCACTCCTTCTCCAGCTCCGCCCGAGAAAGTTCTCCCCCTTCCCCATCCTAAACATCCCTCCACCCTCCTCCGACCCCCCTCGATTCCACCACCCACATGCTGCTTTGACTGGAGTAGGTCATCATTTTCACATTAACCGTCCATTATGTGTGAATGTGTTATGCGTTATGTGTTGGCCTGTGCTCAGAAACGGAGAGAATCATATTAATTTAAGTAAAGCCAGGGCCATCTGCGCGCTCGTATCGATGCCGCCGTCTCTGTGGGTCACAAAATTAAGATGGACATAGATTTATTTATTTTTTTATCGACACCGGGCTCTGGTGCTGTGGTCCTGCTATCGCCCGTGGAGTTGTGAAGTGGAACGAGCCCCTTTGCTTCCTGTCCCGGCAGCTGTAAATTCCCATTTGAGAGGTTTTTTTTTCTCTCAGCAGTGTCCTCAGTAAGTTACATTAGAGGAAAAAAAAATTGTGAGTCCACTGGACGATGACTGCATGCAGAAAGGAAGGCAGACGACTGGGAGAGATGAGTGACCTCTGCACCGCGGGGTCAAAGTGTCAGGTGATGCCTCAGCCATAATGGCACCGGTTTCGAGCGAACGGGGAAATCAGATCTCTGCCCTTCTTTTGCTACTGAAATAGTTTCAACAACAACAAACAAAAAAGGAAATTGATGATTGGACATGATGACAGGATGAGTCGATGTGGTGATGAGTTAAGTCCCTGATGAGAAGTTCACCGGGGCTGTATTTGCTGTATGATACGTCCCTAATTAAAAAAAGACAAAAGAATAAGATATAACAGGACGGATCGTCAAGTAAATCCCGGCTCTACATCGCAACGTGATTGTCAGGTCCGACCTGCGGAGTAGTGCGTCCTGCTGCAGTCGGAGGTCTTTGTCTCCACTCTGAGCCACTCTGGGCGATTAGGTTTCTGTCAGACAGTGGCCCTGAAACCTAAATCCAGATTAACAGCCCATCACCGTGACTGTGCAAGCAACAGAGTGGCAGTATCCTATACCTATGAGCCACACACACACACACACACACACACACACACACACACACTACGTGGGCTTAAGAGCAGCCTGGATGTGGAGGGGATGTGTTCCATTAAATAATGATGCTGAGATGACATGTTGAAGGGGGCGTGTCCTCTGAGCTTAGTTTCAGGGTCCCTCAAGGTCACTAAAGGTGGACATGGAAAAGTTACACTCGGATTAACCACAGTGACGCCAAAGTCCCGCTCATTGAAATGCTCCTTATTGTTGTCTCTTTTGATGGGGACATTATTCTTTATGATCAGTATATATATCGTTTCCAAATCAAGCCGGGATTTATTTTGTGGTTGTGCCTCGATGAAATTGCTGTCGACTTTCCCTGATCCCAGCAGTTGGTCTCGAACTCTGCTATCTAATCTCCTGCCCGATCATCTTTGCATGGTTGCACACTCATGCATGTTTTTGAAACTAAGAGCAATGTTGTTTGCAATGTTCAACATTAAGTTTGACACGTTTCTCTGCCTTCAAGTACGACAGAAATGTTGGATTGGGAGCGTGTCTATGTTTTGATCTTTGTGTTTTAAGTCTGCTGTACATTTAGATACATTAGACAAATAAATTACTATGATTCAACCGATATTTGTCGATGAACAGCCTCAAGCGTCCTTTTACTGTTTATCTGGGAATCATATCTGTGAATCATATCTGTGTATTATTCTATGCCTTTGTCACTTTTGGCTCCAAATTAAAATCTAATTAACTTTGTCTTTCATCTCTGCTGCCCGACACCGAGGGCACCGGAGGGCCATGTTTGTGTTTCACTAATCAGCTCACACGGACGAGATTCCGGGTTTTTAAACCAGATTGTAGAGTTCAAAATCTCTACAGTTGGATTAGTTCTCCGTGAGCTGCTTAGTAACGAGATCCCCATGGGTTGCTGTTTTTTTGTACGAATGATAGTTCACACGCTCCTGGACATGGTCTAGTGTCCACAGCAGCCGACCGAAATGTGTCTACATGTGACCGAGCTGCATTGGGAAGCAAAACATGGACAAAATGGTGACGGCACTTGAAACTACGTATAGTGTGTTTCCTTCATGATACACATGAGAATATATCACTCACCCGTCTCCACAAAGTGGGAACACTAAACCTGGGTTCGTATCTTCCTGATACAGTGTATATATTTCAAATTCAGCCCAATTTTTTCTAATGGGGCTAAATAATTCAGGGTTCACAGTTTGGAGTTAAAGTGTGAGGAAAAGAGGATGAATATGAGGATTTGCAATTTCAAAAAGGATTCGAACAACAGCTTAAAAAAATAGACTAAATATCTTTTTTGCAATCCTCTTTGGAATTCTGTTCCAAACCATGAAGCAGAGTTTTTACCGTCGGCAACAAACAGCCACAAACAGCCACAAACACACACACACGCACACACACACACACACACACACACACACACACACACACACACACACACACACACACACACACACACACCCATCAGGTGAGTCTTGTCATCAAAACGTCTGGGGAGAACTACCATGCATGTATTCCCATGTACCTAAATGATAAATGCCCACGCTTCCTCATGTTCCACTCCATTAAACCGTCAGGAAATATTACAACCAATAACGATCAAGATCAAACTCTTGAGTCAGTTTGTGTTTGGGGCCCTCGAAGGTTTACGGAGGGCGAGCGAAACCAAACAAGATACCGCCCGATTAGCGTTTGATAATTTGGGTGGCGATGCCGTGCGTTACTGAGCTTTAACGTCCCGTTGTTTCATTCTGATGAAATGTGTCGCAGTGTGTGTGTGTATGGGGGGGGTGATGAAATATTAATGGTGGGAAAGAGAAACATGTTCAATATGTAGTGGAAAGTGTAAATAATTGAGGATGGCCCTTTGACGAATTATGCCACAGCGAGCAATTCCCTGTACGTGCGTACTTCTTCAATGAACGAAGGTGTGCAGGGGGTTCATACGTTCCCCACGCCGGGAGGGATTGTTCTATATTGTTGTTTTTTTCTTGCTGGAAAGGAAAAGAGAGTTGAAACATGTCTTCATGCACATCCATCACATGGGATCCACTCGTACAAATCGGCTAAATGTTGCCGCTAACTCCGGCGGAGCTTTTAATAATGGATTCAGGTTCCAGCGGCCTCCATTCGATGAGGCTTGCTCCATGTCCCCACTCCCTCTCTCTCCGGTGTTTGTTTCTGACTGCAGATGGAGAAGTTACAGCACCACCTGGGATTTCTTCTGTATTCAGCTTTGCTTGACATGTAACAGACGGGTGCTGCTGTTCCAGGGGGTGAAAAACAAGTTCACACAGAGACGATCCACCTCCGCTCTGTGTTCATCCGTTTCTGATTTAGTTTGTTTCTATTTGAAACTTATAGACCAGTGTTGGGTTGTTGTTATGTCAGTATGCAACTTATCTCTAAATGTCTTTCCTCAGAAAGACATCATAAAGCATTATGGAAATTATGTCGGAAAAAAACTAATGTTTTGTTTCCGGACTTTTTATATAATACATCAGAGACCACACTGTATTAAAAACACATTGATATGTGGGTGAGTAAAAAAGAGAGGTTTCAATAATAATAAGGTTCGGGACATATTGTGGTCTTGTTGTTGCAGAGAAAATGATCTTTTCTTGACCTCAACCAAACAGACAGGACTGTGGAGGTGAACCGCCACAACGCACCCACCTCAACCACGTCCTCATGACTATGCTGCCTTTGATAAAGGATAAACAGAAGACATTGCTTCTGAACATAATCCAGCCAGCGAGTCAAGGTTTAGGCAAAATATATTCCCTGATTCTGTACAAATGGGACAGGGTTGACGACCTACATTTTCCTTATAAGTCGCTTAATGTCATGCGAATGAGAACAGAAGTATGTTGGTGGTGCTTGTTTCTTAACACACCAGAGATTGATGGTGGTGGTGCCGGTGTGGTCTTTCCAACAGTTTATCAGTTCATGCCGACAACCCTGACAGTCGCCTCTGTACCCCCCCCCCAAAAAACGATCACATTGCAGTACACAGCAGAAGTACACAATCACAGAACTGTATATGTACAAGCACCCTGCCTCAGCCGGTTCAGAGGAAACCAGTGTAGTCACAGAACAGGGGATGTTTTTCCTTTCAGGAGAGAAACATGCACAATCATTATTTTTGCTGGAAATGCAACCGCTCCTAATGACACTCGACTGAGTCCAGCCGCAGGAGCACCAGTAATATGAATCAGACGAGCTGACCTTGAGACAGGCAGTGGGAGGGGAGAGGATGGGGTTGGCAGAGTGGAGGAGGAAGAAAGAATTCAATCATACAGCTCAGCCACTGAAAGAAATCGTATATCGGTCGAGGAAGTGGTGAATTGTCGGCCAGCCTGATAGCTCTGTGTACACTCAGGTAAAATAATCCCTGTCTAAGCATTTTATCCTTCGCTAATAGTGTTGTTTACTGCCAGGTGCTGGCAGCGTAATGAGCAGGAGGCGAGGGAGGGGGGTGGTGGGGGCTGGTGTATGTTTTTATGTTTAAAGCATAAAAACTAATAGAGGTCAAACTGTATCACTTAACTAAATCCAACTAAAGTTGTTGTCAGTCAACAAATATTGCACTTAGTATTATTTTAAAGTTAAAGGTACAGTGTGTAATATTAAGAAGAGCTTATTTTACAGAAATTGAATATATTGTCCATAACTATGTGTTCATATATGTATAATCACAACTCTGAAGGAGTTAAATATAGTTTCACTATAAGATTCACTGATCAGGAAATGACTGGACTGTCTATGAATTTTAGCAGCGTCAGTGACGAGTTAAAGCAGAGCTGTTGATGAAAAGTCACCCGTGTGTCGAGGCTGTCTCAGAAAACTTTGATTGAAATGCACCGGTGTGAAAATGGAGGCGGCAGGAAGTCTGATACTGATATAGATGGAAAAAAAAGGTGCCATAACAGGCTCACCATGCTCATTGGCTAATGTTAGGTTAGGGTAGGTAACTGGGTCAAAAGTAACTTTCAACTCCTTCAATTAAATACTTTTTTAATTAAATCGAAATGTGTTCACTTAGTTTGAGACCTACACGATCAGAGGATAAGTCAGAGTATTATCTTAACTACCCAGCAGTGTGTCACATAATGAAATTAGCTTCACCCACACTGTAATGCATCACTAATCATAATAACCTGATGACATGAATCAAATTACATGTTTTAAGAATGTTTAATGAAGTAGTGAATCTGAACACACCTCCGCCGCCTGATCCCGTCGGCACTTCAACACCGATGTGTGTGTCGCGGCGAGGGGCCTGGACTGACGAGCGCCTAAAGCTAATCTAATAAATCTGTTTTCCCCACCATTAATTTTTCGACATCAGCACCAGCTGAAGTCTCCTCCCTCTCCGTTAGTTATAGATAATGATTATATATATATATATATATATATATATGTGTGTGTGTGTGTGTGTGTGTGTGTGTGTGTGTGGGCGTGTCTGTGTGTGCGGTGGCACATTTGTCATGCGCATTATTACATGAGCCACCTCGACCCCCCCCTGCACCAGATATTGATCCCAGTGCGATTGTATCCCGGCCCTTTTGCCACTCAGCAGGTCTCTCTCTCTCCCTGTGTCTCTCTCTCTCTCTCTCCCCCTCTCTCTCCTGCAGATGGGCGTGGGTTCTGATTATCCCGGGCTCGCTGCATTTTTTTTTTGCCGCGGTTATTTTTAGCTTCAAAAGAGAATTGCCAGTTTTTCTCTGGGAGCTGGCGCTGCTGCTGGAGGAGACAGTGGAGATGGTGACTTCAGTGTCCATTTATTTATAGTTTTGGAAACATTATAGTTTTTGGGGGCTTTGGCATGTTAAGCTCAGTGTGTTGTTTGTTTTATTCTTTGGAAACGCTGCCACTGTCCTGGATCTTATTATGCTAAGCAGCAGCAGCAGCGGCAGCAATCGGAGGCCACGACAACCGGAGTCTAAAGATGCGGGAGGCCATTTTCCCAGAAACCCGAGCTGTTAAAACTGCACATTACATATTGAGTTACCACTCGGGGAGGTTTCCTGGGGGAAACGGGAAGCCATCTCGAAGGTCACTTTCACCGTGATGGGAAACACAACTCGATTGCACTCGCACGCACGCACGCACGCACGCACGCACGCACGCACGCACGCACGCACGCACACACACACACAGAGTGGTAAGCTTGGTGTCATATGCTAGACGTTGGTCCTCTCAGCTCTGTCCTTGGGGCAGATGGGTACATGATTTGTCTTTTGGAGCCTGACGTAGAGCATGTGTTTGTGTGTGTTTGTGTTTTTGTGTGTGTGTGTGTGTGTTCAGCTCATTATTCCGACAGCATGCTCCACCACCATATCTTCTGTCTAGCTCTATAGTTTTCCCCCTCCATCACAGGATAGAAATCATTTTGATAATCAAGTTATTCGTCAGTAATGTTCTGGATTCAATCATGTGAGCTTGTAATATGGTTGCTGACCGTGAGTAAAATGGTTCACGACAAAGTCACTGTCAAAAATATGTTCAGCTTCAAATGAGGGAACAAAAAAAGTTGCAGCGTATCCTCACGTATTTCGCCGCCGTCGCTTGACGAACAACTCCGGCGTCTATCAGAAATCGCTGCCGATTAGTTTTCTGTCAATCAAATAATATGGTCGACACTAATGTTCATTATTCCCCTCCTGTTCCTCTCTCTCCCTCTGTCTCTTTACGTTTCTCTGCCTCTCTCTCTCTCTCTCTCTCTCTAACCTCGGGACTCTCCTGACAGCCGCCGTCTCACGCAGACTTTCTCTGACAGAGTCTGGTGAACTGGTGCGTTGTCTGTCTGCATTGTGTGTTTCTGCAAAAGAGACAGGGATCTACTCATGACAGGTGGACTCTGAGCTTTCACTCTCCAGGGCTGCGTGACTCAGCATTTGGGAGACAAAAAGAATATATAGTGTTGCACAAGCGAAGAGCAAAAAGGCGAGGGAGGAATAAATGAAAGAAAAATGGATGAGGAGATGGGGGGGGTGCGTTTGAGGGGGCAGGAGGGGAAACTCGCTGGAGGAAACTGTTCCACCGGGCGAGAAGAAGAAGGCGAAGAGAAACCAGGCCTCTCATCCGTCGAGCAACACGCCGCTCTCCCTCCGTCTTCTCTCCTCCCTCTGCCCACTCAGTTCATTTACATTTACATTACATCCAGCTGGAGTTGATTTGGTGGCGAGTGATGGATGGCGAGCTTCTGATGCTGTTTGTGGGAACGGTGCTCCGGGGGGTTAGCAGTGTCAGCTGTTTGCGGAGGGCGGCGAGCGCAGCCTGGTCTAACATGAGACGCTCGTTAGCAGCTCAATTGCTAGCGGAAGCCGCGCCGCGTCAATTTAAGGGGATGTGAGGGTTTTAATGGCTGCTGCCGCTTGTGACAGGCGCTGGCTAGTTAGCTCTTCCAACATGAACCTGACAATATGACAGAATATTACAGCTACATCTCCGCCTTTTTGTTCTTTATGTCTGTTTGACCTCAAGTAGTTTTACATTGTTTTGGCCCCTAACTACATTTGGAAAAGAAACAACACATCTTTACTTTGATAACTTTGACAAGCGTCATTATGATTCTTGGCAGCGGCTGACAGCAACGCAGTACATTTACTCAAGTACTCTACTTAAGTACAGTTTTTGAGTATTTGTACTTTACTTTTTGGGGGGGAAACGTTTTACTTTGACTGCATTTGATTTCAAAGTCAAATATTGTACTTTTGACCCCACTACATTTCTACGAAGGCCCTCGTTACTCGTCACATTTGCGTAGAGGTCAGCGGATGAGTTTGCTTTTTTCTTCACAAAACCCAAAACTCCATTAACGGTGTTCATGCAGTTCTGCGTGTATCTCTTTTGTGAGAGTGTTGTTGCCTTATCTCTACCTCGCGAATGCGCTGCTCAGACTGGGCGGCTGGTCGGTAGAGACAGGTAGCTATAGCTAGAAAGACGACGTCTCATCTGAGAACAACTACGCCTTACATTAAGATTCATACATCATCACCGCCGGTTAATGAAAAACAGTGGCTACTCTTGCGATTCGCTCTTGAAAATGTGCGTGGAATCCAGACGTGGCAGATCCAGCAGGATTAATATCACAGGGTGCAACTGTGACACAAACACACACAAAAAAAGACCCAACCCACCGTGTAGAAACCAATGCTGTCGTAACAGGGATTTTGTGTGTGATACCAGATGGCCATTCATGCTTAGGGAAGGGGGGGAAATCTGTGATCTCTCTCAAATTACTGCTCCGACTCCAAAACACTGCACTTCACGTATCTGACCGAGACATGGGTTTATTATTATTTTTTATTTGCCGTTTCCCACTCACGGGTTTCAGCTGCGGTCGATTTTGATAATCATGTGTTGGTTTTTTATCGAGGGGGATCAGCGGCACAGCCAGCTCTTTTGTTTGCACCACCACGAGATCTGCAGCCAAGACAAACAGGAAGCGGCTGGTGAGCAGCACCATCCTGCCGGGCCGTGGCCTTTCCACGGCGCCTCACAGAATCCGCGGTGAGGATACTGCGCTCCAGATAAAACAAGCAGAGTCCCTGCAGTCACACACACACACACACACACACACACACACACACACACACACACACTCATGGAGCTGCTACAGGAGGTATGCAATTCCTAAGTAAATGAAGACGAAGGGCCGTTGAAGATGTGGTGTGACACTGCTGCGGAGAAAAGAGCCAGAATGTGTTAATGAGAGGAAACAGTCGGAGCAGGGAGGCAACTACACCTCCGCTAATTCTTTCAAACAGCTCGTATTCCCATGCCGGGGTTGCAGAGGACCGGCGTGTGTCCCAGCATGCACTTGGTCGGAGGCTGTGGGCACACCCCTCTGGGAAAGCTCGCCATGCAGGCAATCACGGGCGCTCATAGAAAAAACACACTTTCACACTTAGATTCGAGCTCCAGGCAATTTAGAGTTTCCAATTCAGCGAACCTGCATGTCTGTGGGTCGCAGGAGGAGTGGGAGGGAACTAGGGCGCCCGTAGGGAAGAAAAAAACACGAGCCGCCGATCGCGGGGCGTAGATGAAACCGTCAACGACTTCGGTGCAACGCCTGAAGTGATGCATCGCTCCACTTGCTGGCTGCAAAAAAACTGAAACAAAAACTGTGCAACTTCATCAGCAACATCATCTTATTATTTTTGTTGTTGTTAATTATATATGATTATAAATTATTACTGTTTTCATGGCGTCAACCTTAGACGTGCTTCATTCCTGTGGCGATGAATAAATATCTCTCGTAGCTCTGCTCACACTTAGTTCTCCCTCTGATGAGCATGTCAGAGTCATGAGATGTCAACACCGCGCCCGCCACTTGTCAGCGTTCATGTCCAACGTCAAATACACACACACACACACACACACACACACACACACACACACACACACACACACACACACACACACACACACAGGCAGCTGGGAGCTTCACTTTTCTGGCTCCGCACCCTGAGAGGAAGACGGAGGAAGATGGACGGCTCAGAAGCTGTCAGAGCGAGGACGCATGTAAGGAACGCGAGAGAAGAATTGGCCTCTCACTTGAAATAATTTACCTCGTGTGAGGAGTCAACTCGGCCCCACTTAGATCAAAAGACGTGGTAATTATGGGAGAGCTAGTCACTCGTCCCGATCGGGGTGTGAATCGCTGGTCGACTCAAGTGTGAGGCAGGGATTGAAAGAAAAGAGATTTGGGATGACGAGGGGGAAGCAGAGTCCCTGCTCCTCCATCGTCACTGAGTAGAGTGCGAACGTCTGCCAGGACCCAACAGTCCCCAATCTGTGAAAACGTCCAATGAAAGTGATAAAAAATTCTTGGATGGATTATATGGATTCTTTCTCTGTCCATGTTCCATCCTTCCAAGAAGTTTCTTGTAAAACCGTTTGGTAGTTTTTACGTAATCCTGCAACCAACAAACGAAACAAAAAAAAAAGCTACTCAAAAAAACTTTACGACATCGGGAGATTTGGTTTCTAGGTGGAATATCAAAAATCATGGAATTGCATCTAAACTTTTCTAAAAAGAAAAAATAACCTTTCAACTGCAACACTTAACTTATTAAGTTATTCCTTTTGTTTTATGTTGGCACCTACTTCTAATGCCGAATCTCAATTGCTAATATCAAGTAAAAATGAATTACAGGTGCAAAGAAAATGATGAAAAAGTGATTGAATTCTATACCTTTTACTGTTCACAGAAACATATTAAAGTATTTTATGGATGACATTACATCCATACATTACTTAAATATTGCACTCACCATGATCGACCCACACGAGCGACAGCTCTGTCTTGTGTCTGCCTTGTTCCCATCAGCGCTCATTTGGCTACAACACGTGTGCGCTCCGCTATATATATTATATATCATCTGTTTTGCGAGTACATTGAACAAAACCCACTCTTACGTCTTCTGAATTCTGCATCAACACGGCGACATTAATAATGAACGTCTCGCCTGCGAGGCTACAGTGAGTGTACAGCGGACCGCTGTGTGGTGGTTCTGCTCGAGTAGAGAACATCCATCGTGAACCTCCACCGCTCGTACGTAAAGAATTTCCATTATGCATGCTGACATTTTGTACCATTAAAAGGGGATTGTAGTGTTTCCAGTGGGGAGCTGACATTGTAGCTTTGACCTGTGGCCGACCCAGCTGGATTATTGCTCTCTCTTTATCGTCTTTATATGAGTGAATGGGACATTTGTCTCACTGAGTGTTTTTTTTTTTACAGTGTACATGTTTTAACAATTGTTTTACAATTTAAAGAGTATGCACATGTAATTTATCATATAAAAAAGAATATATATATATATATGTGTGTGTGTGTGTGTGTGTCGGCATGTATGTGGCTTTTGAGATGTTATATTACATTTGTGTGATATGATTGGTATGATGAATGTGTTATGAGATTTATGTTTCCTGTGTTTTTTGTGAAATATCTGAAACGTGTCTGGACGAGTCTGTCCACATGTGAAATTTGGAGTCACATTGGCTAAATCTTATTGTTGCCGCTGTTATTATTTTCTGTGGTTGAGTTTGTTTCTAATATCCGGTTTTAAAATTTTTAAAAATCACATATTTTATGTGTTTTTTTCAATTTGCATCAAAAAGAAGACAGAATGCATGAGACTTAAAAATTTTTGAAATAGTGCAAATAATATTCACGATCGGTTGGTTTCATCAATTCATATTTATCTGTGTTATCTAAGATTTGGAAATATGAGATAAATTATTTCTATCTTTGAAATATTCATGGTTTAATTCTTGACATTGATCATGAATTTGTCCTATTTCCAGATTTCTTGTCAAGTAAAATTATCTTGAGTAATTTTCTCCTCAAATTCATTGTTTATTTCTTCTGTTTTAGCTTTTCCCTTTTTTTTTGCATGTTTACAGTTTGCGTGTCATCATCTCTGTCTACTGTCTCCGCAGTGGCTGATTAAAAAATACCACATTTTTCATGTGGATTTGAGGAGAGATTTTTGTGAAAAAAAAATCACATGAAATGATGAAAGATGGCTGAAAGGTCATATCAGGTTTTTTTTTTTGTGTGTAATCTTTTCATGTGCTCAGTATTTGCCTGAATTTATTAGATTATATTTGTGCGTTGTCGGTGTAGTCGCTCCTGTAATCAGAATTCGATGACATCAGCTGATGTCGTATGGTTTTCGAGTGCGTGTGTTTGTGTTTGTGTTACATCTCATCCTCAATAAGCCTGATGGAAATCAAATGAACCGTTATCCGGTTCGAGTGTCGGATTCAACAGGTTTGCTCCTGTTGTACCGTTTACATGCCAGCATCACTTACACAGACGTCACGGACAGACGCCATTAACCTCCTGAACAGGACTTCAGTGGGATTAATGCGACTCTGCCTCTGACCCCGTTCTCTCTCCCCCTCTCTCTCTCTTGCCCCGCCTCCTCCCTGCTCTTAGTAACATCAGAACTCACCATTAATCCTCTCAGTGGTTTAATCACGAACTAAGTTACGACATGTTACACGTTTGTTCTCCGTCACGAAAGGCTTTCCCTCGCTGCCTCATCACCGGCGCTCTGGAGCCTGCATCCATCTATCTGTTGACTTTTTTTTTTGTACATTACAGTACAGCACTCTCTTAGGAGTAGAGAAACATTACAAACATGACATCTAAGAAATTTTCAGAACTTCTGTAGAAGAGTCCAGTTCACTCATGCTCACCACATTGTGTCGAGGGTGAAAGCTTCTCATGTACAGATTAAAAGGTTCCTCCCATCCACACGTAAATAGTTTTTTCCTGTAAAGTCATTTCTGTACAGTTCTCCAGTTCAAGTTCAAGTGACTTATTAGTACCCAGAGGTCGATTTTGTTTGCAGTAGAGTCCTCATACACACATATGGGAAAAAACAAAGAGCCACATATCACACATCATTCAACTTAAGACAGTGGAAATTAAATTTAATGTCAAAGGTGCGACGTAATCCTCGGTACGCCCACAAATGGATTGTTGCCATTTCATCGCGGCTCTGATGCGGTGGGACACAGCAGGCTCTTCCGCACATGAGTGAGACTGAGGATCACATGAACGTGATTGTTAATGTCGGAGGATAATGGCTTTAATTGCCTGCTCATCCCGATGCAAATGGGCAAACTGAACGCATCGTCTTCGTACGTTCGAACCATTAAGACCGAGTGCACAAGCTCATCTGTAAGAGGTCGTTGTCTGCCTCACGACCGCAGTCGCACGAGCCGGAGTCGCTAAAGAGGCTTAATCGTTCGCCATTTTGCTATCAGCTCGTTGAACCGTATTAATCAATTCATTCATTACCGTTGCTGCATCCGGTCTACCTTTTTCATATCGACGCCTGTGTGTAAATGTGTACATTTATTTTGGACTTGACGCGTTAAATGTTCACGGTAATGTTCAGTAACTTTTTACTCTTGATATTGTGACTGGTGATAAAGACAAAATGTGTCGTATTTTTCTCATAAGAAAATAGTGTTTCCTGCAGAAAGAGGACGATTAACTCCGTCTTCCCTCGCTTCCTTCAGTCCTGCCATTAGTGCGGATCTCATGTCCCACTCGCCTCCTTCTGTCCTCCGCCAGTAGGAATGAGGGCAAATGCCATCTTGTTTCTGGAACTTTCTCTCTCACTCATTAGAGCGCCAGATACCCTCCGGCAACCAACATCCAAACACACATTAACCTTTATAGCAGCACAGTTTTTTCTCCCCCCTCTTGCTCCCGTCTCTCTCTCTCTTTCTCGTCGAGACTTTAATTTGCTGGTCCCCCCTCTAACCCTCCACCAATCACTCCTCCACATCCTACTTGGCACCAGTTAGAATGATTTTGGGGGATTTTTGGGCAGCAGCCGTGATGATGTATGGCTCGCACGCGAGGCCGCATCCCGCCGACACAGTTCCTGCTCCGTCACGACCACGCCGGGAAAAGAGGAGTGAGCCACAATTCAAGCCTTTGTGACTCGGCATTAATAAACAATGAGGTCCCTGTGACCGATGCACAAAGGTTTTCAGCAAAAAGCGATGGGAAGAAAAGCCTTTGAAAGACGACAATATACAGTTTAGGGTACCCTGTGATTGACCCCCAACTCCCTGCTCCTATGGTTACTATGGTTAATATGGTTACTTCTGCTTCCAAAAAACCCAAGATGGCGCCCGCACGTCTTGAAAACAGCAGCTCCACCCTTGCAGGAACATAAACAGCTCCTCACTCGCTCGCCGAGTCACGGTTCATCCTGCTCGCGTCATTTCACCCCGGGCCGTGATTGAACACGACCAATTAACAAACCGGCCTTTTGACAAATCCCTAAGCCATACGTCTGAAGCTAATATAGGCAAAAGGCCCTTCCACTGTCTGAAATACTACAGTATGTACAACCTGATGTTTACAAGAGTAAATTGTCAGCCTGCCTGGAGGAATTAGGATTTAATTACAGTGAGAGCAGGCTGCGCGCGTCGCTACAGCTGACTCGGGCGTTTTCGAGAGTGAGGAATGTGAAGGGCGTTCTGTTCTGCGCAGTACTTCAGAGGTGATTCCGCCTCAGCGCATATCTCGCTAACGCGCGGCCGTGTGTTCCTGTCACCGCGAGCAGCTCCGTTTCTCTTTCTCGTGCTGCCACGGCACTGGCGGCTTCTGGGAAACGTTTCAACACCGAGTCTTTTTGCGACTTATTTACCTCCGCCTGACTGTATCTCACTCTCTTTTTTTTGTTGTTGCAATTTATTCTTAGCTTTTACTCCCTTTACCTGCAGGTTTCCTAAGGTCAAAGTTGGGCTAAAATAAGGTCATGCCACTATTTGGAGAGTGTGTGACATTCATAGATTATCTGTAAAAATATTGTAAGGGTTGTGGAGCTTCACATTTTGCTCTTGACCTTTAAAAAACAGCAGTTGACAAACAATCTCTGTAAGTAGCTGCTCTGGGGCTTTCTATCCCATCTCATTATCTTCATCTCTGAGATGGTGGTGTTCCCAGATGTAGATGCTCACGTGACCTTTGTGTCCGAGCGGTTTAAACTTCATCTCAACGACACACACTTTTGACGTTTTGACATCCAGAGCTTATTTTTGCAAATGGCATTCACAGAAGCACAAATGGTGTCACCCTTCTTTTCTGGTTTTAAGTTTTAATTCCTGCGTTTCCCACGGTGGTTTTATTTTCGTGCTGTAAACCGGAACCACGACCCTGGAGTCAGCTCAGATTTTACGGCCAAAATGACTTTTGAGCGAATCGTGCCGTGATGGCGTCATGCTGCATCAGCTGCTCAGTTCCTGAGCGCTTTGTGACCAGAGACGTGCAAACAACAATCAACTGGATTATTTAGGAGCACCGATCACAATCTGCTTCTGACGATAGTAACTGAAGCATCTCTGTTGTTTCATTTTCTTTTTACATTCTACCATTTTCTGCCTCCTCCTCCTCTTCTCTCCATCACTTCCATCGACACCTTCCCCGCATCCAGTGTTCATTTTTTCTCCAGCTGGTTGCCGGGGAGATGAAGCTGTCACACTGGGCTCTAATGACATGAAATCCACTCGACTTGCTCTCCCTCTCTCCCTCTGCTCATCTCTCCATTCCTGTCTGGTTGCACGGACTCCCACCTGGGCGTGGCGGGCTCCATCCTGCACTTATGAGTGTTTCAGCGGAGTGGCAGTGTGAGGAGGACAGAGGGGGTGGGGGAGTGATGGATGGCCGTTCCTCCGGCCCTCTCCCTTTCCCACTCCCCGATCACTCTCCTCTCATTGCCTTCCCAGGGCTTAGCTTTGCTGGTAATGCCTTGAAACATGATATGAGTCTAACCCCGGTGTTTGCCGAGGGAAGAGGGAAAGGAGTCCCCTCGCCGGCCACAGTGAGGCTTCAATCGGACAGGCTGAATCAGAAGAGGGGCTCCTGCAGTGAGCAGGGCCGGGGAAGGGCGGGGCCAGACGGTGCACCGAGAATCAGTCTTTAAAAAGGATGGTACGAGGGAGGATAAATGAATAAAACATTCAAGAAATATGCACTGTGATTCCTGCACCCCTATACTTATTTATTCATTGTAGGTTTTGCTAAAAGATCTGTGTGCTGCATATGTATAAAACCTTATTCATACACTGTAATCCTACAGTTACAAGCTGCTGCTGCTGCTGCTGCTGGATTTCCCCAAACAAGCAACTTGTACGGAACTGTGCATCATAAAGCGTCAATTGCAATCAAGTTGGATTAATTCAAGCTCTCAGTCGTCGGATGATGTAGGTAAATAATCTAAAGACCACTGCACCTGCAGCCATTGGACAGTCCTGGCCGTCAATCACACAGTAACCACGCCCCATTGTATACAGTGCTATATGGTCTATTTGACAGTAAATGAACCACCTTTTATCAGCATGTTGTAGGAATAGTTGCACTGACATTCATATTCATACGCCGCTGCATGAAGCAGCAAGACTGTGGAACACGTTACCCATCACGAGAATCGACTGATCTGTCAAACCTCTTATAATTAAAATAAACTTTCTCCCTGCGATGTGTTGTTGTCTGCACCCCCCCACTCCGTCAGCGGGCAGGGGCCTCGACAGCACTTGGCTGCCGGCGACCCTCGCACCAAAGGAATTAGATGAATGAGTGCGGGTTGGTTTACGCAGGGGCAGACGAGAGGAGCTGAAGGGGGCTCAGCTGGAGAGTCTCTCTCTCTCTGTGAACAAATGGAAGCTGCCAAAAAGAAGTCAATTTAGCGACTGAGCAGCCGACGTCTCCCTCGTCGGCTCACCGAGAGTGAGGCCGTCGCCGTGCGTTGCCCTTTGCTTCCGATTTTGTCGAGTGTGTGCTCGTCGTTGTTTGACTTTACACTCACCATGAGGCCACGTGAGTGATTTTACTTACCAACAAACCTACGGTGCAATTTTTCTTGGTTTTTATCAAAAACTTAGAATTTTTGAACGAAGAAGCTCAATCTTTGTTTTCACCTATTTTTTCTATTACAAAGAGAAAATGGGAATATTTGTCCGTCTTCCTCATGTTCCATCCTCATCATGTATTATCTCACAGATCCTTCGTACAGCTTCCATATTGATTTCCAAAGCAGTCGTTTTCTAAGGCCTTGCACTTATTACTTGAATCATACACGCCTTATGTAAGTACATCTTCACATCCCATCTCTGTCGGACTCTACGTCCTGTCATAATCTGCATCTCCCTTACCGTACCTCCTCCAGCCACTAATCCGTGTCAGCGCAAAAACCATCAATGGCTGATGTGGGATCGTGTGCTGATCCGATCCATCTTACCTGATCGCGGAGCATCTGTTTCCAGCATATTGCACTGATACGGGTGGATGTACAAGTACGAGTGCGGGGCAAAGCACTGCACTTCTGCTAATGCCTGCGTAGATATATGGTTTCGCATGCACACACACATATTAAGATGAATTCAAAATGTGCACACACACTTCACATTAGCATCAGCACAAGTCTGCTTTTTTCATCATGGCGTATAACAGGGAGGCGTGTGCAGATGATGAAGCAAATGCGCGCGCACAAACACGCACGCACACACGCACACGCACGCACGCACACACGCACACGCACGCACGCACACACACGAACGACACTAGCTCTTACCCAGTGTCATTTGAATCAGCACTAAGAGGCTTAACATGAGCGGCCACTTGATTCAGCAGAGCTCGGTCTGATGAGACTCAACGGAGGTTCCCACTGGAGCACATCTGTTCTTTCCCCCTGCCCCCATCTGCACATCTGCACCGTACTCCTTCAGGGGGGGCGCGCACACACGCACACGCGTTCCCTTGGCAAACCATACGCAAGAGGGAAGAGACAAAAACCCACAGCAGAGCGAGTCACACGGGGCCAGATGTGACTCGGTTTCATTTACAGCTGACGAATCTCTACTCGAAAGCTTCTGCGCCACAAAACTTCCTGTTCCCTGAGTTGGTGCACAACACTTTGTTGAGAATCTGTCATGAGAGCATCTTTTTGTATTGTTAATGGTGACACTGTATCAGCCAACTCATCTTGAGTGTCCCTGGGTTAAATCTGACAATTGTTTGGTTTGTTTTTTTCATATCGATACCAGCTGCTAAAATGTTCAAATCCTACACCGAGTCATTTTGTACTGCGTACAGTTACACACACACACACACACACACACACACACACACACACACACACACACACACACACACACACACACACACACACACACACACACACACACACAGATAATGTGTGTAATGATATATAATTCACCTCCTCCCCACATGACTTGACTGGTCATTGATTGTCCTTGGCACCCTTTGGATCTTCAACACAAATGAACCAAATATAAATTAAAAAAAATCCTCTTCTCTTCTAGCTGATGAACAAATCCAAATATAAATACTACGATAAAATTCTAACAAACGATACAAAATGAATATCACTGAAAGAAGATCGAAAAATCTATTCATATATGGTTAGTGTGTTACGGTGTATATACAGACTAGTATTAACCGACAGAACAGTGAACCTTGCCTAGTAATGGATAATGAATGTTTGAATATAAAGCTAATGTATGTATGTCAGGATGATTTATTCATCAAAATGCATATTCAAGCCAGACTATCTCATCTGAACTCCCCAGAAGTCACTGATATCATCAGTGAAGTGCACAGTGTCTGCTCTCTGTGATGGAGAACCGGAGAGAAACAGACTGTGTTCGAGTCTTCGTACGTGATGACACTTGTGGACTCGGGGGTTCGTTCTCGCCGGACGATCCATCACGTCTCCTGCCTGCGAGGCCGAGGAAACACCGACACAAATCTGTCCCGCCTCGCTGCAGGACGCCGCGGTGGGCGAACTGTCCAACAATCCAGGATTTATGGCGTGTGATTTGCCTGATTTTGCCAGAATAGTTGTTGGAGGAGTATAAAGCATTTTCTGTAGGTTTCTTTTCCATTGGTGCTGCAGCGGTTTTACCCGGAGACACATTTTGTGAGACGGTGACAACATGGAGTGGAGTCAAACGTGGGTGTTTCCTGGTGTTGTTGATGATGATGATGGCAGGTTGCGGTTGTGCAGCGCTGCAGTACAGTTAGAGTTTGACCAACTCTGCAGCTTTGAAGCAAAGTTTTGAGAAGAAAGGCCCCATTTTGTTTTGAATCTCTTTTTTGAACATATCTGGTCATGGATTAAAAAGGTCCCACACTTTTTAAACCATAACCTAAAGGATTAAAGTTGTTTTCACAGCATCTTCACTTCCTGTTGCTGTCTGACTCGCAGTCTTTGCATCAAACCTGTCACAGTGTGTAACTCATTCAAACAGTCACAATCAGCATGTCGGCGTGTGTGTGTGTATATATATACAACCTAGGTACACACTGAATTTAAATTCCTATCCAGCTCACAATGGGATTTTTTTTGTGTGCAAATCAAGTGCTTCTATTTTAATGCGCATCGTCCTTCCTGCAATATGCCGCACGTCTGTGCTAAAACACATATACGATGGAAACAGGTGCTATTATTTCACCCTGTAGAATCCAGACCCTTCACGAAACAAAAAACCTGATTAAGTCCCGGTGCTTTGCTTCACATCTCTTTACTTTAGACGTCAGGAAACATTTACTCAAGCCGACCCTCTTGTGAAGGATAAAGAAACCTTAGAGCTGAAGAAACTTCCCCCTGCGTCGGCCCACTCTGGATGATGTTGGACGTTGGACAGTAGATTGTAATATATCTCCGTACCACTGGCTAAGCTGACCTAGTAAATCATACAACATTGCGTTAGGGCAAATCTTTGGATTTAGCTTAAGCGACAAAGAACACAAGCGTTCCAAACCAAACAATAAGGGATACACACTAACTTGTATTCCAAAAAAACAAAAAACCCCGAGCTGCTCCTTATCTTCCACTCAGTATTTTTGTGAGCTATTCTTTTGCTCCCTGGCATAAATTCAAAAGTGTGCGAGCGCAACATGGGGAACTAAGACATCCTCATCCTTGGCAAGGATTCGCCAGGAGCACAGCAATCCACAGAGGAAAAGAACTATCTGTGCTTACAAACGGCATCGCAGCTCATTTTCTGAGCGTTCGAGATGCGACCCGGAGGTGAGGAACGCAGTCGATAGCCGGTGTTTACAACAGGCTCCGAACAGGAAGGAGGAAAGAAGAAAGCCTCTGTTTACAGGTGCTGAGCGAATATTGTAGAGGCGTTTTATTACTTACATCAACACGGTGTCACAATTCCATAATACAACAAACAACATCATATTATTGTTCGTTGTATTGTATTTGTATGTTGGATGTTACTTAGCATGGGTGAAGTGACCAATGCAAATTTCCCACCTTAAACTAAAGATAATAACAAATATAAAATATGTACAAAAGAACAAAATGTTCTTACAGTCCGGTGCAGTTTAGCATGTGCAATTTTTTCATAGGCACTGAGAAGATGTTGAATATAGTGCAAACGTTGAACATAGTTCAGAATATTTTCATCTAAATTCAGTTTTCTCCAGATGTGTTAATGGAAACCAGATAATATATCCACTCTCCCAACGGCTCGTGGAAAAAAACCTGCATGTCGTGAAGTAGCTTTTTTTTTAGCTTTGAAACATACCTGGAGCGCTATGGCAACAGAGGCGTTCTCCTCGGGAACTTTATTTCTGGATGTGCTGCCATGGCAAACCGAGAATAATAAGAGCGGAGAGGGAGAGACGGTTGTCTTAGTGATGGATGAAATGAACAACTGATGCAGAGAGACAGAGTGTGAGAGTCTGACACAAAAGACAAGAGGAAACCGTCGGGGGGGAAAGGATTCAACAAAAAAAAAAAGGAGTAAACTCCCAAGGTTTGAGGGAAAAGTGATTTGAGGACATGTTGATGGATACGGTGTCAGTGGAAGTTCTGTAGCTTTTGGATCACGCCTGGAAAAAGTCCTTCACAATGTTTTACTGTGACCTAAAAAACACACATCTGCTCGCGAAAGGAAAACAAAAGGCCATTAGAAAAAGATTTGAGATTTGCTTCATCTAACAGACCATTTGTGTGTTTTTAGGGGCGTCTGCACAAGATGGCGTCCATATCAGTGCATGTTCAAGAGAGATGGTGGTTTTTTTTTTAGCACTTTTCTAATTGAAAGAAAACGACAATGGAGGCATGAAGAAGGACTGAGAGCGGAGCAGGTCGGTCCTGAGCAGGCTGCAGCGTGAGAACAGTCGTGCTAAGTGGTAAATGTGTCGGCGGCGGCAGAACGAGCCGAGAGAGGAGGAGGAGGAGGAAGGAGAGGCGGTGGGTGACGAAGAGGAGGTGGAGTGTCTCATTCTCGACTCACCGCGCTCTGAACACGGGAAGTGAAATCTTTCAGAGTTCCTCACCTTGTTACCGTGCGGGAACATTACACCTCCTTGACAGGCCACACGGGTTCAACTGCACGTATTTAAATATATGCAGGTTCTTTGTTTTGACACTCGCCTCTTTAAGCTCCTGTCTGTTGAACAACCCAGAAGTGACAAACCGGATATTAAATAGAAATGCTCACAAAAAATGGCATCAGGTGTAAAAAGTGCCTGATCCTGTTTATAGCCTTGACAATATCAAACGTATATCAGGGCAAATGTACACGTGGTGTGGCGCAGGGAGGTTATTCAATCCACTGCTCATGTAGTTTCCTTTTTTTTATTAGATCAAAAGTGAGAAGCCTTGTGACTTATACTTGAAATCTACTGGTGTACAAAGATGAACTGACACATGACAGGAATCAGAGACGTGTCCACATCGACGCGTGGCCAAACATGTAGTCTGCCAAGTGCTCCAGACACGGAATTACATATTTAAGACGCCTCGTCAGTAGTTCGGACGATACTATTGATGTCACCGAAGCACATGACTCATAGATGGATCCGGTTTAGTCTATATCTACTTTACATACATGATCATTTTTCAATTTCATTTTCAAGTAAGAATGTTCCTCAAATCTCCTCCGAGCCTTCACAAGCTGTTAACTCTTTCACTTTCAGAACTTTGGTTGGGTCAAATACTAAATATTATACCAGGGCAGCCGTTTCAAACTGTTCTTGGCACATGGTGAATCGTTACAGGTTGAGCTCACACACACACACACACACACACACTCACACACACACACACACACACACACACACACACAAACACACAGTAAATAAGTAAATAAATGAAACTTTGTTCTTTCGTTTCTGTTTATTCCTCTTCCCAGAACTGAGTAATGCTGGAACTTGTTTAGCGCCGCTGGAGCACTTCCAGCATTACTCAGGCCTGATGAGGGGAGATGAGGAAGACGATATAAACTTTTAAATACTCAAGAGTGAGATGGCCCGGAGCTGCTGGGTTGGGTTGGAGTGTGTGTGTGTGTGTGTGTGTGTGTGTGTGTGTGTGTGTGTGTGTGTGTGTGTGTGTGTGTGTGTGTGTGTGTGTGTGTGTGTGTGTGTGTGTGTGTGTGTGTGTGTGTGTGTGTGTGTGTGTGTGTGTGTGTGTGTGTGTGTGTGTGTACGCGTGCGTGTGCGCGTGCGTGCGTGCGTGCGTGCGTGCTCAGCGATGCTGGGGGAGGCCCGGGTTGTGGAGAGGTTGAGCTGGCCATGTTTCAATGGAGAGTTAAGCGACTCTTCCAGCTCATCCTGCAGTACCTGGCAGTTACACACACACACACACACACACACACACCCCTCCATCGCCTGAATCTCCTCTGACTAACGCTTGATTCTCATCCTCCTCTGATGGTAAAGCGCTTGTCTTTTTATCACTCCCTGCACATTCTGCGATTCTTTTTTTCTTCTTCTTTCTGTCCTTTGAGCTTATTTTCTCCACAGTGCGTTTGGCTCTGACATCCTCGCCCTGCGCTCAAACATGTATAACCTTGAAAAAGTGTCAAGGTTACAGGAGCGGGAGCTCATAGTCCTCTGGTCCTTCTTTTGCTGGGTGAAATACCTACTATGCTGTGCAAGCCTCGCTTATAGAGGTTCCCCGACCTCCACACGATGAAATGGTGAACCTGCGCTACTGTCAAAAAGGAACATTTTCCAATTACTAAAGTAAGTAAGGAATGAATGGTGGCTGTGATGAGACGACCCCCTGAGAACGAACACCTCATTTGAGATCACGTATGAGCATTTCTCTTGCATCACCTCTGAGCAAAAAAGATGTCGTCTTCCACATCAAATCGTCTTCTTGCCCTGACGCGTTTCCATGCTCCCCAGAGGATAAACACCTCGTTTGATCTTCTATCCTGATCTTGCCTCGACGAGGCTCCGTCAATACTTAGTCTACTGTTTGCTGCGTCATTCACAGCTCAGCAGTAAAAGAGGCGTAGAGTCTCACGAGGCGGAGCCTTCGGTTTTTAAAACTGACAGAGAGGCTCATCAAATTAACATCCCACACGCCTCGAGACTACACGCCACGTTCAGCCGACAGACACAAGCGCCTCATCTGTGCATTTTGATGCGTTGCGTGTTTGCAAAGAAGTATCGGTCGCCTCGTAACGAGTGACGGCACAGCTGTGGTGTTCTGCAACATTTAAGGTGCCGTCCGGAGCGATAAAACTCAACGGCAGCTGTCCACTCTCTCTGAAGAGACGCTCCGTCCTGCTGCACGTTTCACTCGGGCAATTTGAGGCTGCGCACACGGGGCGAACAAGGTTGTAGTTTAAAAAAACATAATGCTGCGTTCAGAACGAAAGGTGAAGCATAGTTTCCTAATTTCTCTTACTCATAATAAATTCTGCCTCATGTTTGTGTGTATGTATGTTTTCCTGGACTTGTGTTTTACAGTCATGTTTCTTTTTTATTCCCTTTTAGTCATGTTTTGCAATCGTATCATTTTAACTGTGAATATTCTCCATTTTCCTTCATGGTTTTGGGGATTTAACAGAATAATCCCAGTCAAAACTTACAAAGAATCAAAAAAGATATTTGTGATTGATAGACTACCGTCTTCAAACTTTATCTTTTAGTAAACCATCATGTAAGATCTCTGTCAGAATATTATGTACAGTACAGATAATGAATGAACCAAAAAAATCCAATGTAATAACTTCACAGCTGGAACTGTTTCATGTTGACGTGGGTGTGTAGAGCCACTTTTTTCTAATCACCGTTATCTCTTAAACATTTTGGAGACATGAAATTTGCTGACGGGGAAAACGCAGCAATTCCCAGTTTGAGGCACTTTGGCTCGTGAGAGTCTGCGCTTGTGTGTGTGTGTGTGAGTGTGTGTGTGTGTGTGTGTGTGTACACTTGACGAGTGAGTGGAAGTACTTCTGGTTATTACGTTCCTTGTGTGTGTTTGTACATCTGTTTGCAGCGTTGCTAAAGTGCGTGCGCATGCGTTTCCTCCCCCGTCAATTAAAAAAAAAGCCAGTCGTTCCCTCCGCTGCTGCGCCGAATGAGCCCGGCACCATTCAATATTTCTGACTTGACGAAAGGCCCCTCGCCTATTCTGTTAAACCTGCCACGTCCCTCTCAACACAGGTGCGACCAATTAGAGGGATCGACGCTTTTATCCCCCTCGATCCCGACGAGACGAGCCGTCGTAAACACGACCGAGGCCGCGCGAGGGAAGGTGTTTATCTGTCCTCTGAGGGGAGAGCGAGAGACGGGAGGCGGCAACCACAACATTGTGGATCGTACAGGGAGCGAACGGCTGCTTGATTTGTTCAGTGTTGCGGGTCATTTCTGTCTTTTCTCCGGTCGCAGCCCCGTCCCAAACGATACGAAGCAAACAAGTCAGGTTGATATCCAGGAAAAGTCTGAAGATTGAGGGAGCGGCGTTACAGATGAAGGATTGAGTTTTGGAAGAGGTTTCACGCTGGTCAGGAGTGAATCGTTTTATATGTGATCCCGAGCGTCCGGCTCCTGAAAGCGTTTCGTTCGTACAGGCCTCGCGGTGGGATGTTAACCCCTTCACCAGCGAGCAGAGGAGGAGGAGGAGGAGGAGGAAGAGGAAGAAGAGGAGGAGGAGGAGGAGGAGGAGGAGAGGGAGGAGGAGAAGGAGTTCAGTGCGGCAGCCTCTCCGACATGCCGGTGAAATATTGATGAAGTTGCAAAGTGGTGTTTCGCTAATAGCCATCCTTTAGCATTTGCTGACAGGCCGTTACAGGGCGTTTCCCCCCTCCCCCCTTTTCTCATTGGCTGTTGTCTCCCTTTTTTCCCTCCTTCACTCCCTCGTCCATTTTCCTTCTGTCTCTTACTCAACAACTACAGTGGAGTAATTATCAACAGCAGCTGCTGTGCCCGTTTGTGAGGAGTGGGCAGTTTCGTGTCAGAAATAAATCAGCATTATTGTTGCTGAAGATCAGGAAAGTTTATATACTATACATTGACAGTATATTGAAGAATACACATCTACAAGATGCCTTTATGTGCTAATTTGATTTTGCCAAATTAATTTTGGAAAAACGAACACGGCTGCCCGGATAACATGAATCATGAATGGAAGTTTCCCATCCAGGAAGTTACTGTGGGTGTAATTCAAGAGAAACACTGAGGTCCTGTCCTTGTGTTTTCCTCTGGGAATGTGGTGCTTGGTTAAATTCTGGTTAAATAAAATATGAAGAATCAAAACCAATTGTTGTTTGGGGTCCGTTCAAAATCGGAGGTGACTTGGATGTGAAAAAGATCCTTGTTTTGGTTTGATATCGAGAAACGTACGGGCGTCAAGTCACTGTTTTCAATAACTAACTAAAAAATAAACAATCATATTTTTGGCTCTGAATAGTTTTCAGAAACATTTCCTGCTGCGAATTCGTGATATAGGCACATATTTTATAAGATTGGTTGCTGCATGTTGTCGGACCAAGCCGTGGAATATTCTCTAATATAATGGAAATTAATACAGTATATCAGGTGAAGCATGTGCAGCGTCCAGAATACAACCCCATACCAATTCAACGCACGGCGCCACAAAGCGTGGGCACCAGAGTAACCAGTACGGTCGGTCGGCGCTCGTTTCAACGGGAAACAATTACGTTACAGTGGAAATGGCGGACTACAAACTGCCCTGTGAGGCTCAACAAGCAATTTACAAATCAGTAAATAATAATTACCAGCAGCGGCTCGGGCCAAGAAACTGTCTGCAGTCGAGGCAAAGAGACACTGGTAACAACAAACCTCACGCACCAACACACACATGCCAAACATTTTCATTAGCTGCATGACTAACGGTGCTTTTGTCATTGCCTCTGTCTGTCTGCCTTAAAAAGATGCACACACATATATACACAGAAACAATTCATTATGTTTTACTTATTAAATGACTTCAGTTCAGTAGTATTTTAAAGATCGCGTGCAGGTCGGACAGGCATCGCTCCTCCATTTCTTTGTCTCTGTTAAACTACGTTACACGTGTCCTGCTGAGGGATCATGACTTTAATGTACTCAGAGGTATTTTACGGGAGAACCTCGTCCAGACTTCCAGACACAACATTACCTTGGAACGATACTAATGGATGAGGTGTTGTTACTTTAAACAGTAATTCAGTCCGGCAATTTGACTCCATCCTGGGCCGCGCTCAGTAACTGAGTTAGTCATGGAAACAAATCGCATCTCCTTCCGCTGAGTGGATTACCGGGTTAAAGGTGCTCACAGTGTAGGCTCACAACATTGACGGTTACAAAATCAAATTAAATTACATGACCCTCCACCCCTCCCCCCACTGTAAACCATAGTTTTTGCATGTACTTCCAGCCCTATAGATTACATGCAGCCATAATCTGTGGGCAATTGAACTGAGAAGTCACAGTAAATAACACAGTGCAATCGTTGATGTTAAAGGTTAGAGGCCGCGAACCTCCGGGAACGAACTGATGTCTCACCTTTTTGAATTGTATTTTGTTAAACCTCGGACGTTAAGTATTTGAACCTGAGATAATAGGTACGTTGAATGTTTTTTCTCCTCCGCAATCCTTCCTCCAGTGAAAATATTCAGAGCATGCTGTTCCCCGATGCTTCACTATGTCACAGTTGATTAAAAACAATCAGACTGGAGCTGGCTGCCTTGAGGAAAACCCGCCCTGTTTAATTCATCTTTGTTCCACTTCTGTCACATAGTTCTGGTCTGGTGCAAAACCCACCCATAGACACATTTTAGTTCTGAGGCAGTTTGTGGTCATTGACGGGATTAGGATTTTGATCAGTACCAACCGTATTGAGAACAACGTCTTAATCCGTGGGTCATCTGAGGGATTTAAATGTGAGAAGCACAGAAAACGATCTTCTGTAGCTCACTTGACTGATTGAGGTCAGCGAAAGGGCAATAAAGAGGGAAACCCAATACCGTTCTCCGTCTCCGAGGTCTGATAAAGGTCTATTGGAGAATCCAAGTTTTGAATTCAACCAAAAGCTGCTCTACCTCAGACACAATTCTTGAACCTCAATTGCGAAGGTAAAGATTATTGAAGATTCTGCTCTTGAACATTACTCAACTGTCTGCCAATATAACATTTCAAGATTTTGTCAACCATGCTTGGTGGTGATGGCCCATTTCAAGGCTAGAAACTGGATCTTGAAGGATGTAACTCCTACCTCAGGCCCTTTTCAAACATGCCCAACTGAATCCACCAATGAGACAACTGATTCTGTGTCAGAAGACCACCATCAAGTTGTGTAACCATCTGATCCATTGCTCATATGTGCCACTGCTGTCATCATGATGGAACCACTCTGGTGAATTACCACAGGATGATGCGGTACATCCAAGGCTTACAGATGAGGTGGTGAAGCGAGGCTAACAGGACGCGAATCATATTACCACCATGTGTTAAGCCCAAAGGCAAACGCTTAAGCCTTAAGCTACAGTAAGTCACATCTGTGCTGATTGATATTATAAGAGGCTGCGGCCTTTTGAACTCCGGTCATGGGGGTATATGGGTTTCTAAGATACATGTGAGCGAGAGGATGTTCATAGGTTTTAACACTAGATGTGCAAAGGTTTAACCACCAGCAGCCATTAACTCCTACAGACGCCAGCGGACGAAAACAGTACTTTTCAAGATATTCATATTTTGTAATTGTATTGTTTATGACATTCTTTCATGGCATAAAAATCCTCTTTGAATTTTGGAATTGAACAGAATCATTTCTTTTTAATAAACATTTTTGTTTGGAGATTTTTTTACGCAGACAAGCAGGAACTTCCTAGATTCTTTTTCTACGTAATATCCTCATATTGAATTTAGGAATGAATTAAAATTTTACCTTGAAAGAAGTGGTTAATGCTTAAGAACATAAATCTATAAACCTTTCATTAGCAAGATAAACATTCTGGATTCAAATAGTAAAATGAGTTTGTATGGGGGGGAAATCCAGCTTTAAATGAATGTAATGTAAAAGGAACACGTCAAACTTACTATATAATTTTAACATTTGAGACAATGCCTTATTAGAGGAAGGATGAGGAAAGGGGAGTAGAAAATCTCTGGACGGGCCTGCAATGATAATTCAGTTTGAAATGTGGTGTGTGTGTTTGTGTGTGTTTGTGTGTGTTTGTGTTTGGTGCATGTATCTTCACATGTAATGACAAGGGGGGAGACCTTATACTGCATCAGTACTAAGTCAGGCTGAAACTGCGTGTCAAGCAAGGTGCACACCACCTGAAGCAAGGCACGAATCAAATCAACAGCCAAGCGCACATGTATGCAGGGCACACACACACACACACACACACACACACACACACACACACACACACACGAATCATCACTTATTCTATCCAAAGGACCATGTTCCCTCCCTTTTTCCTCCGATTCCTCTCTTTCTGCCTCCCGTCGTTCTTGCATTGCACCATGAGTCGGCAGGTACCGCGAATAGCATCGCCACGTGCAGCCGAGGCTAATTTTAACTATTCTATTCTATGAGGCCACGTGGTGTTCACTTCTATTAATCCAGAGGAGGAGGAGCAGTGAAGGCTGCAGCAGGAGGAGGAAAAAGTATAGCGGTGATGACAATGAGGAGGAAGAGGAGGAGGAGGCAAATGACGATAAACACGGAGGATGTGAAGAAAGAGGAGGCAGAGAGAAAACGTTGTGCAGGACGTGTTTATCTAGGTCATCTGTGTTTTCTCTTCTTCACCGGCCTCCTCCTCCTCCTCTCTCTCTCTCTCTCTCTACCTTCCTCTTCCTCAATTCCCCCGTCCTCCCTGTACCGTACACCCTCCAGTCGGTGCACCATGCTGCCTTTTCCAGTCTACTTCTGCTGGCTTGGATGCTAATGGCTGGCCATGAAAGTTTAAATACCGCGAATGGCTCAATAATTTAATGATTACCTCTTAGCAGATAGACAACGAGAGGCCCCTCCGCCCTGGCCTCTTCACAGATCACCAAGTTAGAAAGATTGGGGGGGGGGGGGGGTCCAATCCAAAATCTGTGCAAAAAGAAAATCTACGTGAAAAAATTCCAGCACGTTCATTAGAGTCTGTTTACAATGTTTTGACTGTGCACCATCTGCACGAGCTGATCCACGGCCCACCGTCCTCCGGGAGGAGAATCACTCAAAGCATAAAATGTGTGTACATGTTCTTTCTTCTCCACTCTTTTGGCTTTTTCATGTATAAATTGCAGTTATTCCCAAATGCTCTCTCGCCATTCTTTCCCCCCCCCCCCTGTGTAATGCAATTTGCTTTCAGGCAATATCTGTACACACTGAATGCACACGCAGCTATTTAAAAAAAACCTTTTCAAGAAAAGTTTGCGTGCACATTATGAATTTGATGTTGTCTATATTAATTAAGGGACATGGCATGAATTGTGCATGTGACAATTCTTGTTCCACTTGTTCCTCCGTTAGCTCAATTTTTCATCGCATTCACTCACACTTGTGTTTCAGTTGTGAGACCTAAATAATATAGTGAGCCTGACTGGGCAGGCGAGGAGTGAAAGAAAAGAAAAACACACGCCAAGAGAAGCGTTATGGAACATGTGCTCCAGAGAAAAGTGTTTTCAGTCAACGGTCAGATCTGAGAATTCACCTTTAAACTGAATTTGCCTCTAAGTCGCCACATTGTCACAACTAATGGTTCTAAAAGAGGGTCAAAACTCCAGTTGTCCCGGCAACAGTCAAAAGAATTCGCTGATCTCATGAAAATACATGTTAGAACATTGTGCAAGGTGCGTCCGATGTGACTTTGATAAGTGTTACGGTGCATTTACACCGGACACGACGCAAAAATGTACAACTGCACAGCTGACGGGGATTTTGCGATACTGGCGCCATTCGTGTCGCTCCTTTAGGGGATTCCAGGGAGGGGGAGCTAGAGAGGGACAAGTGACAATGCATTTCACAGATTAGGAGTATGAATAGACAAAAGGGATCGTATGAGTCAGGCTTCACAAATCCATAAACCGAGCCCTCGGTCCGCATTCTCTTTCTCACACCTCTCTTTCCTCTGTGGGGTGTGAAGGCTCGAGGGCTCCCGTCTTAATTACTGATGAGAGCTGTGGAGCCTGAACACCTGGCCTTACCGCTCAGCGTGATTCACTCTGGGATCATTTCTCACCCGATGCTATTGCAGGAATAGCGCCCAGCTCCTCCCCTCCGCCTCCCCCTCCAAAAATAAGTGCAGTGCATATAGTGTGCGTCAGGTGCGAGAGCTCATTGCGCCTCCTGATGGACGTCCTCTTCTTGCCTCAGCACAATATTCCCAGCGTCTGGCGACTTACCGGCGTCGTCAGCAGCAGAAACACAGCGGGCAGCAACTGTGCTCATCAGATGTTCATCTGAAGTTAATCATATCTCAAGACAATAGCTCATTAATGCATGTGTATTTATTTATATATATATATATATATATATATATACTTTTCCTCAACTAAACATTTAAACAGGCTTGCCATAAACCCGACCACCCTTTACACCCACGGTGTCGCCAGGCTTTTATACATAAGTGAACAAAAGAACGAAGAGAACACGAATAACAGAACAGAACAAGGATTAGAACATACGACGACGAGTGAACTCAAATGAACAATGTAGAACCGTAGAACCCCTCGGGCTGCTGTAGGCCACGCCCCTCGGGTCTACCACGCTATGATGTCACACATTTATCTCCCAGCAACTCCCTGATTCTGACTGACGTCCCAGCATCCCCCTGGTCACTGCTAAGATCGAGGACATTGGTGGATCTTGACGTGGTGAAGCACATCAACCGGTGAAAACATGTTTCCTGAACACATCATCATCATCATCATCATCATCATCATCGCTGGGTCACATGGGAGGAGAAATGAAGACGTGGGTGTTTCGATGAGGGTGATATGACCCTGTGTGCGTTGCCCTTTGCTGCTGTCAGATTAAATCAGCTTTGCTTTTCGAATGTGCATCTTAAATGTAACAGTGGGACGAGCTTCAGTACCTCATTTCACGAGACCACCTACTCTCCTGTATGTACAGTATATTCATTTTTTTTATGTTTTTCTATATAAAAATTGAGTGCCAGTACTTTAATAGAATATAATTGATCTTTATTGCTGTTGTGTTAGCAGCACTCCAGCGTGCAGCAGTAAAAACACAGCATACATAACGGCAATAAAAAAAACTAGAAATATATACAAATATGCATTTTTATGTTCTAATGTCCTGGTGAAAAGGTTTTAGATGCAAAATAACAGGTGATTAAAGTATTTTTTCAAAATTTTTAATGAATGAAAAAGATATGTAGACATATTAGTAAATATTTTAATACTAATATTTATTGTATAGGAGCAGAGAATTACTTGTGAGTATTTTATACACAAATAAACAGGAGTCACTTCTTGCTTTTTTGAAAACTTTTAACGAACATCAACATCACGCAGCCGAGGCAGCTGCCCCTCGTTGCCTCGACAACATCCCGTCTCTTTAAAATTTCGACGGCCGTTTGGGTTTTTCTGAGCGAAATCAAAGCTAAACCTTCTAAATTAGCTCCGATTACGCCGCGGAAGATTCTGCTAATAAGTTCCCAGAGGGAGTCCCGTCAAAGAACGCTGACTTTTTTCCCTCTCGTCTGGACAGATTTTTCGCTCCTGCGATGTTTGCTTCGCTTGCACTTTTGTGTTTGACCCCATCCCTCCCATCTTCCTCCTCCTCCCTCCATCTCTCTCCATCTCTCTCCCTCTCAACACAATGTCAAACTGCAGATGCTCTGGATTTTTTCCTTGTCTGCCTCTTCACAAGCTCCCGCCCAATTAGTGTTGTTTTTTTTTGACAACTTCTGCTCCATCCATCCCACCACGTTTAGATCTCCACTCCCATGTAATTCCTCTGTTGGAATCTTTCTCTCCCCTCATTCCCTCGTTTTTTTTTCTCCTTTCCCCTTCCCTTGTCTTCTTCCTCTTGTCTATCGTACCTTTTGATAACCCCCCACCCCCCATCTCCTGCTTGCTCTCACCTCCATCCCTCCCTGCCGTCTTATCACTTTTCATCTCATATCATGCTAGAATGGCTTGTAGTGCGGCCACGGCTCCTTTTGAATATTCTTATCAGACGGTACCCTCTCGGCTGCAGGTGTGAATACTGAACACAGTTTTCTTTAGGGGGCGGATGTTGGGGGTGGGGGGACGGTAAACCGCTGGCTGTGGAAGATGGATGCAGGAGATCAGGGGCTTGACTGACAAGACAAATTGTAATAAACGACTCCCATGCCCGCTGACAAATGAACACACAGGGCTTTGCGTGAACCAATCACAGTAGATAAACACTGACATGACGCACAGTTTCTGTGTGTTCTCCCATGATGTGACCCACTTCTCTGTTGTGTGCGTCGCCCAAACAGACAACCTCTGAACCGGCTCCGCTGTGCATTATGCATGGACCTCGGTATGAAGTCAGTATTGTACATGTGTTCTGCACACACACACACACACACACACACACACACACTGGGGTGTGAACCTCTATGTGTGTGTGCGTGTGTGTGCATGCATGCACTTGTTTGTGTGATGTTCACAACAGTGGAGCTGTGATGGATGGAGTCCTGCGCTGCTCCACCGGGCCATTAGTCAGCCGGAGAGTGTGGGGGCCGGCCACCTGGGGTCCGATGCACCACACTGGAGGTTGAAGGACAGGACACAAACCTCCCCACTGTATGTGCCTGTGTATGTTTACTGCACTTCATGTGTTTTCTGCCTTAAACAAGTGTGTGCAACCCTGTCCAGATCTGTTAGCATGTGGCAGTGCGTGTACATGTGTGCGTTGTTATGCCGTGGCCTGACTTTCATGGTCCCTGTGCGAGTACACGCGTCCATCAGCCAGGCCTCGGCTGCAGCACGCAACTAAACGGATGTCTTCAGAGCCAGTCACGATAACTACTTTTTGTTGCACGATATATTGTCCCAGAAATTATTGCGATAAACAATATTATCGTCATTTAAAAAAAAAATTTAGACTGAATAATATGAAAAAAACAACAACTTATCAGCATTACAAACCTATCGCCCTTTAACCTGGCCTAACGGCACGCCTGTCTCCATCCCTCTAATCAATGCCCACTTCTCACTCACACTAAAGCAACACACACACACACACACACACACACACACACACACACACACACACACACACACACACACACACACACACACACACACACACACACACACACACACACACACACACACACACACACACACACACACACACACACACACACACACACACACACACACACACACACACACACACACACACCAGTCGCAGCCGCTCAGCATCATCAGTTACCCTGAGTTACACTCACACATGTGCACCCCAACTGCAGAACTTTGTATGCGCCCGGGAATAAATAGAAAACATGGACGAATGCAGACATAGTTGTCAGTTTTGGTGTCCTGCCCGAGTTATCACCTTTGGTCGGTGGAAGACATCGCGCTAACAAGCTTCTGGAGTGAAACTGCATCTCCGCCGTGTCACCCAACGCCGGCTCATTCACTCCATCAAAGCGCCGGATCCAAGGTTGTGGATGATGCACCTCCACCTCGTGTGTGTATTGATCACAATGTACTGGTTGGCATGACATTATCCAGAGGATTTGATGATGACGACGAAGCTGCATCCTGGGCTTCCTAAATTGATTGGTTTATAAAGCCCCAGTCTGTAATTTTCTGGCGGCATCTGGTGGTAAAGTTGCAAACCGCAACCAACTGAGCGACCAACAGGGGACACTTTATGGTGACGCACCACTGATTCCATTTCCTGTTTCCGGCAGCATCTGAAAATTCAACGCGTTTTGTTTTTTTTGTTTTGTATTTTTTTCCAAAGCAGAGGAAAAGTGGCTGCTGTCAGATCAACGGATCTAAAGCAAAGAGATTAACTGAAAGAGCTGGAATCAAACTGTCCAATTAACCTCTCCACGTAATTGCTATTGATATTGCAATAAACTGCCACATCTATCTGTAAATATCTCTGGAGACTTCAGCTTTCCGTCACCTCCGTCGTTGTATTTTCATCATCCACCATCGCAACATTCTATTTTGAATAAGACTTTTCTTTTATAAATAGAAAACCGTAGCACAACACTGTCAGTGGTTCAGTAAACTGAACCGTTATTCATCCACGGTGTAAAATATACGGAAGCTTTTTTTCTTTTCTTCTTCCCTTCTTCCCTCTGAACACAGTTACACAGGGGCCAAGTGATAATGATGTCTTTTTATATGATAATGACAGTTCTTTCAAGTCTCTGTACGTAGCTGTTCAAGGCGACGCTCGCTGCCACACACACATAAATGTTTTTTTTCTTTCTCTTCTCCCCCCTGTGGTGGCATTCATAACAAAAACAGCAATGTGATCCGTGTTTTTCCTTCTGCACCTCATTTATTCACTGTAATTTGAGACAAGGCAGTGACATACAATTATTTTTACAAGTATTATTATAGGTCGCCAAAATAAATTCAGCAGGGTAGAAAATAACTATAGCTTTCATTTAGCCGGACACACATTGTTGATAATATTTTGCAGTTTAAATCAAATAAATAATAAATAATTTCTAGGCACATCTGATCGTGGTTGGATCTTTCTCGCCTATAGTTTCTCATTTGCCTTTGCGAGCTCGCCTCCTCCCTAAGCTGCGAATCAGATTACTGACAAATCTTAAAATCCTTAAATATGTATGACCATCTTAATGAGGTAGCGTATAGCTCGGGGCAACTTTTCTCCGTAAAAAACAAACATCTCCCTCCCGTTACGCATCCTAACAAACTGCAAAACATGGATTACCTCCGTCTCCCACACATGCAAACACGTGAACTCGTGGCCTGACATGCGAAACAGCAGCTATCAACACACATACATTGGACTTCCCAGGCTTGTTGGAGCGATCCCAACTCTCTCTGGGCGGAGAAACGTTGTCGTGCAACAACGAGCCAGTGAAAGACGCAGAATGTGAGAAAAAAAAAGAAAGGAGCGGAAGCAGCGCTAAGCGGCTTAAAGACAACGTGAAGAGCAAATGGCTGCTGCACACAAACACACGCCCACAGACAGAAACACAAGTATCTGCATGTGAAAACACACACTGACACCCCGTCCGCCCACGCGCACAATCCGCTATCGCTGCTGCACACGAGTAACCCAGATGTGCTTCCCACGTACTATCTCCTCTCTCCACTCCACATGGCAGGAGTGAAGAGGACGAGGCAGCAGAGGAAGAGCACAGTGAAGAGCGGGGTACTTCACTCGCTATGAGAAGATGGAGTAGAGGCTCGCGAAGAGAGACGGAAGCAATGTGCCATGTGTCCCAACTGTGCAACGGGACAAAAACATGAAATAAAAACCGGGAGGGTGGAAGAACGGGATGACTCAGACTAAAGGATGAGGGAGGGAACATGGAGAGGAGTTCAGTAACATCATGGCTTCCTACATTTCGGACTCTCAGGTTTTCTCTGTTCTCTGTAACTGTCAAGATCGTTTGCAGCAAGTGCCCGACGAATTTGTGCCACTTTACCAAACTTCAACACAAAGTGGTCTTGGCAAAAATGTTCCATCCATCCTCTTTTTCCATTAAGGGTCGGGGCAACATACGAACAAGGGTCAGGGGAGACGAACAACCGTTCTCTCACATCCTACGGTCAATTTATAGTCTTCAATTAACCCTGACAACATCCTGCATGTCTTTGGACTGTGGGAGGAAGTCGAAGAACCCGGAGAGAACCCACGCATACACGGGGAGAACATGCAAACTCCACAAAAAAAAGCCCTGGTGGGCCACAACAATTGTGGCAGTCACAAATTGTCCTTACTTTATGGAAAATCCAGCTCAATTTTATACTTTTAGTTTGGTGGCGAGACCGGTTCAGTGCGCGTTTCCTTTTGGACTAGTGCCGGAGGGTGAAGAAGGTTTTGCTATTCCTACAGAGTTGGAATCTGCAGTTCATTGAGAATTGGGGTTTAGCTATTTTAAGTATTTGTGGGAACGGGAGATGTAAAATCATGTTGAAAAACTTGATTCATGCACAGGTTTGACGATATTGACGACCTTTCGACATTAATGAGAAAACTATAAAAAAGTGTATGTGTGAATTCACACTCGGAACAAGGAAAGGATAAAGTCCATCTTTACCGTCCACATTCTCCACTTAATTGCCAATTACTACGGTGTGATATCACATAATCTCATTAACAGGGACTCCGGGC
This sequence comes from Scophthalmus maximus, assembly GCF_022379125.1. Lineage (NCBI taxonomy): Eukaryota > Metazoa > Chordata > Actinopteri > Pleuronectiformes > Scophthalmidae > Scophthalmus > Scophthalmus maximus. The sequence continues at coordinate 970,780 of NC_061524.1, read as the reverse complement.
TCCGGTGGACGGAGTCGCTCGTGTTTTCGGAGACAGTTAGTGTCAGAAAACACAAAGACTTCCCGTCAGGACGTTATGGAGGAACCAGGTTTTTAATTTGAATAGCAGCGTAATTAAGTCGCAAGATTATATTGCCTTGTGATGAAATACGGTTCCCGCTGAGAATTTATTAGGTAGTATGTCAACTTTATTGTTTCGGTGAAAAAAGAAAATTGAAACAAAAACATGAATGACAAATGAACCGTGGGCCCTGTTTGCGTGGTTGAGCATTGTGCCATGGCTGCCGGGCTTCTGTTCTGCAGCTCTGTGGTCTGGGCAAGTCCCCTGCTGATGGACAGCCCGAGGCAGGCGGCCAGATGTCCCCCCCCCCCGCAGGTGTTTCATTTGCTCAGTTTTCATCTCGAATTAAGTAGATGGATCTGAACGGCGATGTGCTGCGGTGAATCCGCAAAGGGAGCGAACTCCCCGTGGTTTAGCAGCAGAGGCCTTGAGAGTATTCACAGTGAAAATCACTTCACACATACGGCAAAGTGCTCTTCTCTTTTCGGAGATGCACCTTGCAGACGGTGCCCGGCGGCCGGCTGCTCATTTGGATGAAAATGATGCTGCAGCTCGTTGCGTAACTAACTCTGATTGTGGACGAGGCTGCGCTTGTGTTTTTGACGGCGTTTCGTCTGTTAGTTTTTGATCCGGAACGTTCGAATCTGTGATTATCTTTCCGACTTCACTGCAGTAAAGTGCCGCCGTAGCCCCCGTGCACTTTAAATCCTTCTCGGTGTACGACTATCACAATGAATATCAATCACATCGTGTAAATGAGCCATATCCTCAAAGAAGGACGTTTCACGTTTTGACGTGATACTGATCCTTTTTCTTCTTTCTGCAAAGTGCTTCTGTGAGATTGAAATTTGGGGCAATGTTGCTCTTTTTTCTTTTGCATTATCCTAAAATTGTAGATTGTATTGGAAGCTGGAAACGTTTGTCCTCGGCCGCAGGGTTAATAAAATCCTTGAGTTGAGATCCGTCACATGGCTTCTTCTAACTGTGACACTATCTTTCAAAATTACCTTTGGGGGGGCGGGGGGGAGTTTTGCATCTGTGGCTGTGCTTCACGCTCGACTAACACATCTGTTACACCAGCACACGGAGGGGCAGCTAATGCGACCGACCGAACCGTGCTCATTTTCCAGTCGACGGAGCATCTGTACAGTGTGTGTGTATTTGAATGTGTTCTGGTGCACATGTCTGCATTGTGTACCCATATTAATATTACATAGGCATCCTGCTAGTAGAAAACTAAAATAAACCAAACTCCAGTGTGTGTGTGTGGAGGATTTGCTGGAGAGCGACGCTCTCAAAACAGATTCACTGATTATTCATTTAATTTCGGGCGCTGCACCGCGTGTTGTGCAGAGAGCGGCGTTTGATATGCAGCCCGTTGCTCCTACCAGTTTAATTACTTAGCCGGCGAGCAGAGTTATGCAGCATATGCACTTTCAGAAATATCGTGAGTCTGCGTTTATGGGGACAGTAATTGATGATTTTGGTTTATGTAATTGAGACATGTCTGCAATGGAATTTTTTCCGGCGTGATGTGACAGGATTACAGATACGGCGTCAATCGTTGAAATATATTGTACACGTCTATGCCGGTGGTTTTGCAGAACCGATATGTTTTGCTACAACCACATCAATTTTTCATCAGGCAGCATTAACTTAAAGCACGGGTCTTCCCAATCATAATTTCAGTTTCTCTTCCTGGGCCTAAGCGTTTCACTCCTTTCTCCCACTCTATTAAATATTGATGCGCAGTTCATTTATTACATTTCACATATACTTTACATCACCGCTAATCAGTTCTTTATGCCTCCGTGACTTAAGCGCTGTACATTTTATATGGTTCTGAAAGGCACTTATGTCTGTGAAAAGTCCTACATACAGTAAATAAACTTTATCTACAAAAATCTTTTCAGCAACAATCAAAGAGAAACCATGTGAGGAAAACATCTAATGTTAACGTACAGCTAGAGATGTGCATAATGTTTTAGAGCAGGGGCAAACGTTCCGCTTACATGAATATTTAAAGAAGCCTTCCCTACGTATTTTGTTACAATAGACATTTGATGAATTAAAACTGTTGGATTATGATCGATAGAGTGAAATCAACCACGCCATACACAGACTTATAGATATACACACACACTTGTCAACACATATTTTAACACACACACACAGACACACACACACACACACACACAGACATACACACACACACACACACACACACACTTATTGTGTAACTGCAGAACATTACTCTCACAGACGCCAGCGGCAGCTTGACTGGCAGCTAATGGACAGAACCATTAGCCGAGGAGAACCGATAGTTCACCAATAGATAAGGAATCAATATATCAATATATATGTTTATATGTTGCTTACTGCCGCTGCCTCCCTTCGTCTTTTAGCTCAAGCTCCTATTACAAATTAAAATGTCCAAAATCTTTTCAAATAGAGAGTTTCTGTGTTTTGAGATTCAATAAAATCACCCCAAAAAATATGATACAGGAAGTTGGGTAACAAATGAACAATGACATGCTGGACTATGGCGATTCATGAAGCTATTTTTAAAAAAAAGAAACAAGTATAATTAATAGAGTACCAGATGGCGAATTCCCACCGAGACCGGATCCACCTATGACATGAATTTAAATGAAGAGTAAAGAGACGAGGGAGAGTTGCTCATATTTCATCTTTCACTTTGTCCCGGAGATGGAGTTCCCTGCAGGGAGGCAACAAAGTGACAACAAAGTGACAACTGAGGACGAAAAGAAAAAAAGCTGTACATGAACAACAAAGAGAGCCTCTTTACGACCATGATGGACTGACAGCTTAACCACACAAACATCGTCCTGCATCTCCGAGCGCAGGACGACGCTCGTGAAAACAACAGAAGAGTGAATACGTATGTTGCACTTGGGCACTGAGGGGAACTCGGCTGCAGAGGTGCTGCAGTAACACTGACTCAACTTTAATCATGAAACATCTGTACAGGAAGTGTTTCAATCCATCCACACTAGCTTGACTCGAAAAAACAAAAGAGAAGTAAAGTTGGAAACTATATTCACACAAACACAAAATACATTGGACTAAAAAAAAACTGGCGAGTTCGTTGTTTAGTGTTTTTGCGGTGAGCGATGACAGAACTGTAGATTTTTACAAGGAAGCTAATGTCACCTGGCACCGCATTTTGAATTATGCATCTAACCAATGAAAGCAAACTATCAAACTTTTGTTTTACGTCTACGTTTCTCCATAATTATGAAAAAATGCAGAAGACAATGTGCTGGTTTTCTTGTACTGTTTATCCTCAAATTGGCAAAATTCTTTAGCCATGTGCCAGATTTACACTCTCTCACTCCCACTGCTGTGTCATTTTTTTAATTTTCTGGCGTCATCTGGTGATGAAGTTGCAAACCGCAACCAACTGAGCGACCGACAGGGGACACTTTATGGCGGCGCACCACGATTAAATTACTGGTTTCCGGCAGCGTCTGAAAATTCAACGTGAACGCGACGTATTCTGGACGTTTAGTTCAACAACCGTATTCAACACGACGTAGAAACATGGAGACTCACACGGAGGTCGGTCCACCTCATGGAACTATATCTAACTCATTATACATATATGAACACATAGTTATGGACAATATATTCAATTTCTCTGAATGAGTTCTTCTAAACATTACACACTATAGCTTCAAAAACAAGACATACTTCCAAACAGGCCTGGTTGAGGTACATGAACAATTTGAGAATGTATGATGTGTTAAATATGATTAATATCAATATCAATATATATATATATATATACAATATATGCCTTTATATTTTCATCTCATCATCTCACTGAAGATATTTCCAGGAGCTTGAGACACGCACAAGGTCAGTTCAAGGTAGTGCAGGGATGTGGAATTGATTCCCGCTCGGTCAGGGTGCTCGCGTCGTGTTACCTGGTCGCAAAACATATTTGCATGCACAGACGCACAAACACACAAACTCCCTCGGTGGTTCCATGGGCAGCTGACAAAATGGCTTCTGGCTGGAAATTAATAAAAAAGTGAACTTTGTTCAACATTTTTTTCCCCCCAGGTTCCTGAAAGGACACGAGCAGGGGTGTGTTTTCTATGATAAATGTCTTATTTAACAATCTCCCTGGTCGTCCTAATTGTGCTGTTGGCTCATGTTTCAGTGCACTGAACTGGAAAACCTTGGCATCTGTGCTGCTCCCTTTCCTCCTCCCCTCCTTTTGCTTTTTTTTTCGTCCCCCCCTTGTTTCCAAATGTCCTCCACCCATAACATCTTCTTTTTTTTTTTTTTCAACCACTTAGCGTGTAATGAATTATCCCAACTACTGTGTCATAGATCCGTTTGAATACAATTCCTAACTAAAAAAAAACTACGAGCATGAAACACTTCTCTCTGGTGTGATTATGAAATCCAGTATTTTAGGAAATAACTGTTAGGAAAGATTTCTGGACGGTACGTTTAATTATTCACGTGTTTATGAACCACTTCTGTGTTTGCGTGTCTATTTCTGGTCCCGCCCGGCGAAGGAGGCCCCTCAGATTTGTGTGCCAGCAGCTAAAAGTCATTTTTACGAGCACTAAATGGCGTCCGGCACATTCGCCCCTGTGAATAAAAAAAGAGGCGCTGTAGTCTCGTCTCCATGAAACACACCATTACTCCCCATTGTTTGCCGAAGCACTTTGCCGAGAAATAATTTACACCGAGCGTTTCCGCTCGCAGCGTCTTCAGCACAAGGTCGTGTCCGACACACTTGGCCCTGTAGTGTCACTGCACCGACCAACAGGAACAATGCTCCATTATCAACCTTGAAAGGCATTTTATACAGTTTAATAGTCATTTATTTTTTGACTTTGCCAGTGGACCAAGAAATTAGAATAAATCGAATTAGCTTTTCTTCTTGCAACCTTAGGGGCCTTTTAAAAAAAATATTAGTTGAACAGTAGAAATGTTTTTGTAGGTAAATGGTAAAATGCACAAGATTTACTGACACATCCATATATATATAAGAGCTAATCGATTAATCGATAAGTAATCGACTACTAAATTAATCGTCAACTATTTTGATAAACGATTAATCTGTTCAAGTAGTTTTTATGAAAATAAAAGTCAAAATTCTCTGATTTCAGCTTCTAAAATGTGAATATTTTCTGGTTTCTTTGCTCCTCTGTGACAGCAAACTGAATATCTTCGATGTGTGGACAAAACAAAACATCATCTTGGTGGTTTTGTGGAACACAATCAATATTTGTCACAATTTTTTGACATTTTATGGACCAAACAACTAATCGACAGATTAATCAATCAATTAATTTAAAGAAGTTTTCAATATATCGCCAGTTAAATGAAATGGAATGGAGAGGACAATGTGCCTCCCACCAATTCCACCAATTAGAGCAGCTGGAACTTTGATAGGTGTTGCCCTCAGCGGGACTTCCTCTGCAGATCTGTGCCACCCCCTTCGCAGAACCACTCAAAGACACACTGTGGAGACATTAAAATGTATATTGATGAAGAGGAGAAGATATGTGGCCTATTTGTGATGCAAATTCACGGAGCCTGTGGTTTTCCCATGGGCTCCGTCACAGACTGCACCAGATGAACACGCCAGTGAGTGCAAGGAGCTTTTTTTTCATTTTATAAGATGTTAATGTTTCTATATACCGATTCGATTGGAGTCGGGAGGCGGACAGGCGCTGCAGGACCGTCGGCTGCACGCTCCGCTCGCTGCCAACCGGTTAAAAACTGTGAAAACAAGCACCTAAGACGCCTCATTATGGACCATAAGATTCGCTCCAAATGAGCCTTCGTAACACTCCGCCGATCACTTAAGGCTCCGCGGGATGGACTGGAGAGGTTAATAGAGTTTTCACAATAGTTCGTTCAGTGAACACAAGGGAGCACGTAATGCACGACGCAGATGGTCGGATGAGGACAAGGAGACGTAAGTGCCGTCTAGTTTGAATTTGCGGGTTGAAGAATGAACTGATAACGTTGGTTAGAATATCAGTGAGATACCAGAGCACATTAGCTCCCACACAGCACACACGTCGTGAATAATTTAGCCTCTGATACCAACAGCCACATGCAATATGTGTGAAATCTATGCAATATAAAAACATTTCCTTTGTTGATTTCATTCTATATTAACACTAATTCCATACAGTGAATACATTCATAGAGAATTGCTGCAGATCAAATAGCTAATTTCTTTCCTGTAAAACTTTACAAACGCATTTAGCAAATAAAAAAAAAAAGAGTTTCATCATCACGCATGTCAGAAAATCCCCAAGGAGGAATGATTATTTTGTTCTGACACAACATATTGATATTTTTTTTATCAGTTTTTGCCAATTGAGTTATGGTTCCTCAGAAGAAATCATTAGGACTAGTATTAATAGTACGATGGAATTTTATGTCTAAATAAAGTTGAAAAAGATGGATGCATCGTACCGTCAGTCATGTTTTGGGATTTGTTTCCGTCATTTCTAATTTACACCCGGTGCCTTAATGGTGCGGAACTGGTCCAATAAATAGATTGTTTTTTTGTTTGTTTTTTACCACAGGGAGGAGTAAACCTGTTAATTACTGTTGAACATATTTAATAAAAAATATAATATGACTTCCCTGGATAAACACTTTTAGCCTCAATTCAGAGTGGTTTTAATAAGCTAGTTATTCATCCATCTCACCACCGGCTTCACTGACCGGCTACAAATGATGTTCCAGGTGGCATCAGGACGTTTTGTTGACCATTAGAGAATTCTTCTGTGCAGGTGTTTGGACGTTCCCCCCCAGAAAATGTAATAAAATCTTTATTATTTTTCTTCTTTAACGAATACGCCTCGCTTAAATCACCCTCGCCAGTTTTCTTCTGTACGTTTATGAAGCGGTGAGAGAACGAATTACAGCAAAGGTGAGCTTCTCACCTCCAAAGACAATCAGTCTGCAGTCAAGCGGCGCTATTGATCCCAAATTATCGGCGAGACACGTTTTACGAGTTGCCAAGTGCGCATGTTCGGCCAGAAGCCTCTTGTCAAAGCCACTCGGTTGTCGTATCGACAGATATTTTACAGTCTGCTGAAAGGTGTTGCCGAGCATATGAATGAAATACAAGCCATTGATTTCTGTTCGCTGGTTTAGTGTCCATTTTTTCTGCCCGTTTTGATACAACAAAAGTACAGACAGAGGAAAAAGCAATAACCTTCTTAAATCACACATTGTGTTCTCCTCTTTGCACAGAGGCGTCTAATCTTCACAATATCAATCACAGGCTTTGTCTGTCTTTGCCAAAGGCGCACCACAACATTCATCTCGCACTCTCATATCTGATCAAGATTTTCATTCAGTATAATAGCGATGATTTTTTTCTTCTTCTTCTTCTTTTTTTTAGAGAAAAGATCCCAGAGGTGAAAGATACCCTTTCCCCCAGAATAAATCAATTATATTTTCATTTCCTTGGGTTTGAGTCGGTGGCAACTACAAGTAATTTGTAAACACAACTCGGCCCCGGGGCGGTCACATGGATCATGTCGAGAAAAGTAGAATCTGAAACCTTCAGTGTATCGGTTTAAGTGCCAATTATGTCTGGCTATTTTTTCCAAGGGAAGACCAAGTTGGCTCTCTCTTTTTTCATGAGCTATTCAAATCATAATCTTTGAATTAGAGGAGGTAAAGATCTTCACTGGAGAGAAGAGGTGAAGAATATGATTTGATTCTTACGAGAGGGCAGAGACAGCAGCAACTTGTTCATTTCCTTGCTCGGGTTTTTCTTACCCAGCTTCGGCAGCCTCTTTCCTGTTGTCTACATCATATTAATCCAGTGATCTTAAAGCAAAGAAAAATAATGTGCATTTATTTTTGCATACAGTTGCTATTGTTGAGGCTTGAGCTCTGTTGTCCACAACTAAATCTGACTGGTGCAAAGAAAGACTCAGCCAGAAACCACCTGAAAGATAGAATTAGCTTGAGTTTGGAAATGAGGTGACATAACTTACTTGTGAGATGACGTATGGACTAAGACAACAATAATTATTTTGACTGTTTAACTGTTTAGCTGAGATTGTAAATGATTTGCCATATGTACAGCTGTGAATAATCAGCATAGAAGTGACAGGATAATTTTTATATTTCCTAATATGATTTCCTAGAGTGGGCATATACATGTACAGCCTTAATACGAATGGCCCCAGGTTGGATCCCTGAGGGACCCCAAAGTTAAAAATGCTGGGGCAAAAAGGAAACGTGTCCTATAGGCACAGATACTGTCCTAGATGGGATTTAATCATATTTAATACCAACCCACAGTTTGAGACGCGTCTAAAAGATGTTGTGATCCACGGGGTCCAACCTGGAACCAAGATCTAATGAACCAAGGTCACGTTCATTCACAGAGAGCGACGGATCCTTTGCCACATTAAATTGAGCTTTGCCGTGAAGGGTTTAAACACTGATTGAAATGGATCAAGAATCTCATTGGTATTCAGGAATGGTAGCATTTGTGACAGAACAATTGTCTGACAAATGGCAATTTGGAGACCGGCCGACACTTATTTACACATTTAACATCTAGATTATGATTTTTTTTTGAGCAGAGGCAGAATGACTGCATGATTAAAACATCCAGGGATGGTGCCTGAGGCTGAGCAAGAGTCATAATAGTAACTTGAATGTTTTCTGGCCGGTTATATCAAAGTATTGTTTATGATGAGGAGGTTGTGTGTTTCATATTCATGACTATGTGCCGCAGAGGAGGTGAGAACTGGAATTATCAGTCTGTTAGAATGTTTTTTAATCTCAGAGAAGTATTTATCTTTTTCTTATCTGCTGACTTGAAATTAGCCAGACAAATGAAACTCATTGTTACGGTTGATTTTTTTCAGATTTCCTATGGACACTGGTGTGAGTTAAGTCATGGAGCTCCATAGGTTTGCTTTTACATCTTACATGAAATGAACCACCGCAGAAACAAGCGCTAATCCAGGGATGGGACGCTCCTGTTACTTAATCCCAAAGTGGTTTGTGCAGCGACTCGGTGCCCTCTTCTGATTGGCAGCGGCGTCTGTTCACTGTTTAGAAGAAAAAAATGAATTATTTTATTCAACAGCCAAGGAGGTTTTCTTTAGCTTAGACACAGATTATATCCCCCTGCACACGCTCACTTTTCCTTCTCCTTTCCCTTGACCGAAGAATGTATAGATTATTATTCTAACTGAAGAGCTGAACAAATGGCATCTTCCTTATGAATACACGCCTCAGACCTCTGAAGAAAGAGTGAATTCCTAAGCATCACTAAAATGTTGGTTTTACAGCTTCTCAGGCAAATGCACTATATTTGTCACGAGCCGTGTCGCCCTTCTCTCCCGAGACAAGCCCACGGAGTAATGCAATTATCCACAAGGAACAATGTCGGCGGTGTTTCGCTCAGCCTCGTGGATCTGGTATCCGAGCATTAGGTGGAAAGTGCCAGGCGGTCGGTTCATTTATTCAAATGCGACAGCAAAGTAAAAACCCTTTTCCCAATGATTGTTTCTGATGGAAATGTTTTATTTCTGATTTCTATTCCTACTTACACATGTTGACAAAGTGATGAAATGATACATGGGTCATGGTGTCTGATGGAACTGGAGTGGTCGACTCCTACTAGATCATTTTTTTGCTTTTCCTCTCCTCACTCCTTTTTCTATCTTCTTCATCATCCCTCCTTTACATAACGCCTTGCAGGGCAGTCGCTCAGTCTGAGTACAGATGTAGATGCCAGATGGAGAGGTGGGAGTTGCCTTGGTAATCAGCCAGAATAAAAATCAGAGCTTTTTTCTCTTCTCTTACACAAAGGCTATCACACAAATACATATATAAAATAAATGTATGTGTAACCATCGGCAAATATCTAATTGCTCAAATGCTTTTTTATGTTTTCGTCCCCTTTGCTCAGAATAAAAAAATACACAGCATGTGTCGGTGTGAGCATGTGTTTGATCCTGAACCAGGTATAGCGTGTAGACAGAGAAAGCTGACTATGACTCATAACCACTGTTCCCTCTGCTTCTCTGAATAGACATTTATATTAAGTGCGCACGCTTTTTAGACAATATGACTCAAAAATGGTCGAATAGAAGATTAAGCACACCGAAGATTTGTGAATAAAAGTATAATGGCTTCAGTTTAACTACTATTACTGCACCAAAAAAAGGGAAGAAAAACGTTTCTCCATCTATATAAACTGTTGCTCATGTGAACATCCCACAGGTGGGATTTGGGGAGCCAGCTCATCTTCCTCACTTATGTGATCATCTGAAGAACAATAAGCTTATACATCCAAAATACAAAATAAAATGCTTTTCTTTCGGTTCCTGATTGGTTTCAGGAACAAGAAAGTAATGATCATACAGGTTTGAGTCTGGGGGGTAACAAATTAAAACAACCCACAGCTTTGAATAATCTTCATAATGTTTGGGTTTCATTGAATGTGCCTATAAATGTTAAAATTGTTATGGTGTGAATAGAAAATACATTTTAACAAGAAAGAAAAGTAAAATGGCCATTATTCTTCTACAGGAATGAAATGAACATTAATTACTTATATATACCATTCCCTTTATGATATGGCGTATCGGTTTGTGGTTGCCACTTTATGTAACAGCACAGAACACAGAAACTAAGGAGAACGGATGGTACAATTATACCATACACCATGCTAAAATATGCTTGATGTAATGGATTGCTGTTGTGCGCAGTCGGTGCTATAGGATTACAGATGGAGAGCCTTGTGCCGCTCGGCTGACTGTTGCTGTCACGGAGGCTTGTCCCTGTCAGCGAGATAAATGACATTGGAGCTTCCCTGCTATCTACTTGATACTTGAGAGACAGAGACACTGGTGGTGCCCTTCAAACGCTATACACCGCCAACCCTGTGGGTGTCTGTCTTTTGTCAGGAGAGCAGCAAGTGTGTGTGTGTGTGTGTGTGTGTGTGTGTGTGTGTGTCACGTTGGCATGCAGACGTGTCGGTGAAGCATGTGCACTCTTGCAGGTATGCATGCAGTTTCTGAATATGACCACCATCTTAAATCAGGTAGAGTTTATAGTGCGTTAGAAGAAAAATATCCATGACACTTCACTGCAATCACGGCCACTGCTGAGCATCAGCGTAATCAATGACAGGTCAACCCTTCACCGTGCACTCTCCTTTTCGTGGTGAAATACCAAATGTACCTAGTATGTGCATTTAGCAACTAGCTAACTGCTTCCCCTACTCATGTAGCATTTCTTTACAAAGACGACAGCAACACAAACACCATAAAAATCCATCCATCCATTATTAATACCACTTGTCCTTGAGGGTCTCAGGGGGGTGCTGGAGCTGCTGTTCGCCCTGGACAGGTTGCCGGGGTAACGCGGGGGTGACGTATAGAGACAAACAACCATCCAGACTCACATTCGCATCTATTGGCCAATTCCAAGTCTGCAGCTAACCTAAGCTACGTGCCATTAGGGTGCAGTTGAATTGTCAAATTTGCTTTCGAAGTTTCCTAAATCTTGAAGTGTTTCATTGGCAGCCATAATGAGAGCTGTTCGGATTCTCTAAATGCATAGGTAAGGTGCTTCAATGCTTCCTTTCCTATCTCCTGGAGGAAACCCACGCGTGATGGCCACAACGGAGAACATTCAAACTCCACAGAGAAAGGCCCTGGTTGGCTAACCACTGTTCAACTGTGCCACCCACCCCCATAAATACTTCTTATGTGAAGAACAAGTGTCCATGTTATGAAATTGACACTCCCCTGCTGCCGTTTGCTGATATGTGTTATTTTCTGTTCACCACATGAATTGTTCCACTTCGTCTTGTCCTTTATATATAATATCATAGCTTTTAACGGTGATACAAACAAACAAGCTCGTTCTTGCATCATAGACGGGCCATCAAATCCTCGTTAAAAAAGCAGCAGTGAGCGGCAGCAATTACAAGACAAACAGTTGATAATCTTGATGCCAAACGCCGCCCATTTCCTTTGGCACTTAGGGAGCGACAAGCTGCCAATGGCCCCACTTTGAGCCCATGATACTGCTTCCTGAGCGTCCCCGCACTCAGAGTTAATAATGCACTGGTGGCTGCCAAAATCTCAGTGGCGAGCACAGCGACGCACAACCGTCTCCCTGTGCTCTTTGCCTTCAGGTGGGGAGGATGACCTTTGTACGCGGCCAGCTGGAAAATGTCAGCGCGGTGTAAAACTGTTAGCAATTTCAATTTGTGATGGGATTTTCTATAGCCAGACCCCTCGGGCAAGCCGCTGAGGGTCGTTGTGCATCTGTGAGTGTCCGTGACTTTCTTTCATGTACATGCGTGTTTGACGATTCTCTCTGAAATGCAACACGACAGATTTCGAAGGGTTGCGCTCACTCGTTGTTTCGTAGCTATAAGTCTTTCAGTTTATATCTTTACTTCCTGCACACTATTGCGATTTCACCTTCAGTTCCGCGTTAAACCTCGTCTCACCATCAGAAACTCTTATCCACAAAAATAAACAGCAGATGAAAAGATTAACAGGCCCCTCAATTAGAATATGTATGAATCCTTTTAAAGATTTAGGAATGAATCAGACAGTCTAGTCAGTCTCCCAGCGACGCCGGCTGAAAATTGAAGGGGGTTTTTTGCGTACTGTGAGATCAGCTCAAATCCCCTCCAGGCTGTTTTGGGGCCCATTACTGAAGGAGTGTGTGGCTTTGACTGCTGAATAACGAAGGCAGTCTTCAGGGAGCGGGAGCGAGGCGACCGATACAATCTTAATGTTGTCAAATCCGACAAAACAAAAGGAAAGGATATCAGCTGTGAGGATGAATGTGGCCATCACAGAAAAGGGATGCCCTTGCAGATAGCACTGCCAGAAATGGCACCGGGGGAACGTTTGCTCAGCTACACACCGTTGTATTTGAAGTGAACATGGTTTCCAAAAAAAAAGGGTTTGGGTTCGAGCGGGCCTGGCGTGCACGGGGGAAGATGTTTCTCAGGGCAAACTTAGACAACTGGAAACAGGAAACCGGCCAGGACAGAAGAAACACTCCGGCGAGGTCTTGGACACAAGCATAAAAGCTGCTTTGCTGTCTATTTTTACATTTCACTCACATCTTTGGACATGTCGGCGCTCAGACGCAGTGATGTAACAGGCTTTGCCTCTGCCACTACATGACAGTAAAATGTGATTCTTCCTGTGCTCTTCTTTTTTGCTTCTTTTCATTTCATAAGCTAAGGATTTACTTGCACTCCTCTGCACCAGCCTTTCCTTTCTCTACTTCTTTTGTCTTTAACTTTCTCACTTATTAACCAAGCACGCATTTGCTCTTTTAACCATCTTCCTCCTGGGCTCACCTTGTCCAATTCCTTGCCAGTGCCTGCCCCTCACAAAGGGCGATCCTGCGACAACAAGAGAGACGAGATGGGAAGAACGAACTTCAATTAAAACTCCCACCTGAATAAGTCATGTCTTCTCTAATGGACTTCAGGAAATAGTCATGAATATATAAAGAGGAAATATTCACTTATCAAATCCTCAGGAATTGATAGGGAGAGTGAGAGGGAGATAGGTCGGGGAGGCTGGCTCGGAGATGGGAGCGTGACATGAAAAATACAAGAGATTTCAACGAGGGATTGCAGTTAAAAATGCCTTTTACAGAGACGGTACAAAATTATTAACCAGCCAAGACATTGGAGTTCAAATGTTCAAAAGAGAATGATGCAAGTGAGCGACTTTCAGGCAAAGAAGAACAAAATCATGGGAGGAAAAAGATATCACAAATAAATATATATATATATAATCATTGCAAGGCGAGTCGGCTTCAGAAGAGTGTTGCTAAGACCTATCATCACTTGAGAGAAAGACGGATTGAAGAACAAGACAGATGATGGGGTCGAAAATGTGTCAGGAGTGAGAAAAGCGAAGGGCGGGCGGCCAAAAGCTTTCAGGGATGTGACCTTTAGCAAACAAAGTGTTGAGGGTTGCATGGCTAAATGCCACGCACACAATCCTATAGGGAGGTACATTTGTGGGGCAGATGCAGGTTGGACCGGAAGCACAGTTTGGAAAAAGCTTTTGAAAAAGTAGCAGCTTCATCGAAACTCTTTTTTTACTCCATTGACGTGGGGGGTTTTGTGGGGAGGTGGCCAGTGGGCAAAAGGGAAGGATTCAGAAAACAAAATGCATTTACCAAACTAAGACATGGGTGTCAAAGCCCAAACAAAGATGTGACAAAAATAAGAAAAATTCTTTAAAGGGAAAATTTCTAGATCATCGGATCTGGTTTTCCATCTGTTAAAGTTGCAAACTGCAACCAACTGAGCAACCGACAGGGGACACTTTATGGTGTTGCACCACTGATTCCATTTACGTTCTCCTGCAGAGTCTTAAAATTCAACGTGAACGCGACGTATTCTGGAGCGTTTAGTTCAACAACCATATTCAACATGACGTAGAAACATGGAGACTTACACGGAGGTCGGTCCACTTCCTGGAGCTATATTTAACTCTTATGAACACAGTTATGGACAATGTATTAAATTTCTGTGAATAAGTTCTTCTAAATATTACACACTGTAGCTTTAAGTAATAGGTTTGGCATTATTGACATTATTTTCAAGGTTTAAATGAGACAACAAATCATCAAATAAACATAAGATATGATACTGTAATCCAAAGAAAAACTGAGCTGAAATAAAGATGTCAGATTTCGAAAGGAGCTAAACACAGATTTAAGTGTTGCCTCCAGATGTTGCCCCTCTGTGACATTCTGACAAATCGCTGCCTCGTGGCAACATCATCCCCCCCTCTATTAAATATTTGATGTTGGTTTGAGAGCGTGTCAAACAATCAGAAGATGAGTTTTCACTTTGGTAAACAGCTTGACTTCCTGCAGTGTCGCAAGGCAGCGCTGCTCCGTCTCCGCGTCGCTCTTGTAAAAGTTGGCACTCGCAAGTCGTGTTCTGTTTGACTGGGCTGATTGAGTGATTTTGTCAGAGCCCGGTCTGCATGAATATTCCTGGCGTGAAACTACAGGTCCCCTCGGAGCCTGGATACAGTCAGGAGGTCACTGTGACAAGTGATGGGATTTACTGCTGACAGATGACTTTGTGAGGGCAGAGAAGGGCGAGAGGGACCACTGGTGTCATTTCACATCCAAGATATATCTCAATTTTCCCCCTCAAAGTGTCGTCCACGAGAGAAAGAGGCAGAGATAGTGTAGTGTCCCCTCGCTGTATATCTGTGGAGATATTAGGCTCTGATACCACAAAGATACACAGAGAAAATAACCTTTTTTCTTTGTGATTCTCTCTTTATTAAGTCGACTATTTTAGAAGGAGGGCCGCTCTGTGATAGATGACTTTTCACCTTCAGGGAAGACAAGATGGAGTGAACCAATTAACATGGCTTTTGACAAATGAACTCGGAGACGGAGTTCACTAAGGAACCAAACTGCTGGGATTTATAATGTATGATGTTTATTATGATAGATGAAGGTCTCAGTCTAAAAAAAAGAGAGAAAGGAACAAACCACTGGTTAATTGCAGTGAAATTTTTTGGGGCCTTTTTCCTCTCAAGGTTTATTGCGACAGGGAAAAGAACCGAGCGAGTGGTGTGGTGTCCAGTTCCATTCACAGGCCTTAAACCCTTGACACACCATTGTTCCCTGTATGCCAACGTTCAATGCTCCGTCCTTGGACTTCTACCTTTTACATCTGTGACCACATCTCTGTCAAAACCAGTTCCCGTGGCTGCGCTCCAGCACCGCTCTTCTGTTGACGGTTCCCAAAGTTTTGCACTGAACTTGCTAAGAAGGCTTTTAAAGTTTTATGCTCCTGCTCCTCCTGGAATCATCTGCAAAGTGGACTGACCTCACTAAGGGGTTTTAGGGTTTTTGGCCCGACTCTTCCCCAGGTTGTAATTGCTTTTAAACCCAACTCATTGCATTTACCTCCTGATTTTTTCAAGCTGAATGTTTGTTGTATGTCTTCATCATGTGCTGCTTTTGTCTGTACGTCTGAAACTGTGACTTCCGTCTTGGCCAGGGCTCCCTTGAAAAAGAGCCTGGTAAGACATAATAATAATAATATTCTAAACCTATTCAAGTCCTGTAAAAATCAAAACAAAACTTGCAGCCAGCAAACGTTATTACTAGTTTAAATGCTCAACAGACTCAAATCGTCCGTGGATGAAAACTTGTGTTTATTGGCATTGGAGCTGCCAAATGTCTTGGATATGAGGGGGAATTCTAGTTGAACAAATGTCAATTTAATCATGGTTCACTGAATTCCCAAAAATAAAAGAATCAGGACAAAAAGAGAGGGGAACTGGACATTTTTCCCTCTTTAAGGGACGACAGAGACACAACACAGACACTCACAACAACCTCTGCCGCTCTTTCCCCCGGAGCAGTGGCTCGTCTTCTTGGACGGAGCTGAACTGGGAAGGAAAAAAAGAGACTGAAAGAGTGCAGCCAACGACGTCCTGACGGGCTGCCACTCGGTGACATTTCAGCTGCGCCTGGAGGCCGTGAGCTGGAGTCGCTTAGCGTGCGTGTGCGCGAGCACGCGAGTGTTTATTCGCCTCATTGTGACTCGTCCAGAATTCTGAGTCTGACGGCGAGATGAGATTTGAATATTGAGACGTACGTGACACATTCACAACGTGTTATCTAAAGTCACTATATGAATTTTGCTCTGGGATAATGTAACAAGTGGAATAGTTAGATGTTTATGTATCAGAGAAGAGACCCCTGACAAACACAAACGTTTTAAATAAAGTAGGATATTGTTGATGCTTTCAACATTTCAAAAGACAAAAAAAGAAAATACAAAACACCAAAATTAAGCCCTTTAAGTTTTTTAAGAGTATGTTTGCCCACAGAAAGGACAAGACAAAGTAGATGTGTCAATCCTACCACACACACTGGAAAAGAGAGGTTGGTTCAATGAATCCAGGGGTCATTGGTAACTCGCCATCAAACAAAAGAACCCGTGTCCAGGTGGAAGCATCATCACCGAATCACACAAAAAACCTGACCTATGAAAAGGTCATGGAGAATAATTAACGTTTCAAATGTCTAAGTTCTTTTAGTTCAAATCAAACATCAAATACAGCTTTTAGTCAACAGTACACAAGAAGTTATCGAATCGGTCAAGCAAATGGATTAAATCAAAGGACATTCGGAGCCCTCGCCAAACTTTTACATCGAACATGATACGATGGATTCTACTCACCGCTAACTGCAGCGTTAGCACCAGGAACACATGAGGTGGCGTGAGAGACAGAGGAAGTGACCTTCATGACCCGGATATTTATCACTGTGGAGCAGCTTCTGATTGGTTCGATCATTGTTTGCTTTTTTTTAACCTGGGTTCCACTTTTCAGATTATCAATTGCTTCTCAACCTAAATTACATTTTAAATTATCATTTGGTTTTTGACCTGGGTTACAATGATTTGGGACAACGTGAACCTAAAGGAGCTACAGCAAAGTATTGGAGATCCAAACACATTTAATTCTCTCTGCCAGCATCAAGATGCTATATGGAAATCATCTGACGCCACTTTCCATCTGTGATGAATCAGCCGCTGCTGGTTGTTTTTTGCTGGTGGAAACCAGGGTAACGGTGCTAAATTAAGACTTTTAAATTCATGTGAAAAAAAATAATTAGAATAAAAAGAACTAGCATGAAGCTCCTCCAAGCTCGGTTGTTAATCACAGGAGTGCATAATATTTAAATAACATTAATGTGTGATGTGTGTGTGATTACACTTCCACATTTAAAGTATGACCTGAAAACAATGGATGCAAAGGAGAAAAAAATAACATGTTTATAATTCTGAGGCTTCAACACCCATGATGTAACCATGACGATAATGATGTAGGTGGGAAAAGATCCTCCAAAACTTGTTTGTTTCATCCTCTGGGAAATTATCAAATGTTTCTAATAGTTGTTGAGACAACTCGACAACTGTCATCACATTGTGATTGCGATTCTCATAAATCACACGTATAAGGAGCTGTTCTAACTCAACAATGCTTTAATGAACTCATAAATAAGAAATGGTAATTAAGAAGAAGCCTGTCGTGATAGAACATGGCACTTTCATATTCACAAGCGCTCTTTTTTGATTCCCAGATGCAACTTAACTTGGAGGAGGCGTACACGTGATCTAAAGTTTGATGGAACCAGTTTTTCTGGCTTAATGATCAACTGTTGATACGCCACTAAACAACCCGTCAGTGAAGCCACTGTGTGTGTGTGTGTGTGTGTCTTCCCCTCTCCAGAGGTGTAATTACCTGTGGTGTTGCCACAGGGGCGTCGGGCCGTACCTGGCCGGCCAGCCGAGGCGGTGAGAGGCAGTAATTGGCCAGAGTGGACCTGCAAACAAACATATCTGTGGTCCACACAACAGTGAGGAGACAGAGACACGGGTCAGCTGCAGCAGTTCTCCAAGGAACAAAGGAACCTCGGGTTCACCAGCAAAATTACACTATCCATCATTTCATTAAGTACCAACAGCTAAAAGCAAACAGTCAAGCAAATAATAACTGTCCACAGGAACAACAGCATTGGTCAAACCTTCAGTTGAAATCAGGAGCCGACAGAAAGTTCTTGTAACGCTAAAATAATGATGGTTTTGGAGCAGAAAACATACTGGAGACTGTGTCCCGTATCGTCTTGTCCTATTTTTTTTGTACCATGAAGGCAGGTTCTCACTGAACCCCCCGGTGGCCATAGCCAAACATGCATTTGGCAATATCAATCCTTTTTTTAAACTATTATTGGATAATACAGAATTACTAGTTAATCAGGTTCACTGTTGGGTTTTGCAGTTTGTGCAAGTTAATTATTTTATGGTAATTCTCAAAAATGTCACTGGGCATATTATTCAGGATATGAAAATTCACCTGTTACTATCCTGATTCTTAATCTTCATGTTGTACATATTACATTTCCACTCTCTTTCTCTCTCTCTCTCTCGCTCACTCTCTCTATATATAGGTATATATATATACCTATATATATATATATATATACAGCCGTGTTTCAACAGTGCTATGTTTGCTTGTCATACGTAGAGCAGCAGAATGTTGGTAAACACATATTGTTCATACATGTATCTACTGCTCTCCGTGGGTAGCACCACCTTGTGGTAGTAGTCAACGTTGCAGGAGAAACCGCATAAACGATGGACTGGGTGTTACCGGGTGTGAGTGTTGAGTGAGTTTCCGTGCTGCAGTTTTGCTCAATCATCTCCTCCCAGTTCATGTATTCATCAGCAGGCTTGTTGGACTCTATCCGCTGCCTCAGCACTTCTGAGCAGCCAGGGCCACCGCTAATCCATACGGTCCCTGTCAGCCAAATGCTAATGACGCCGGAGCCCGGTCCGCCCATAGATCTCCCCCCAACCAGTCACCCACCCCTCCATCTGTCACGTAACCACCCCGCCATTTACATTACCGATTATTAGGATTTTTCCCCCCGTACGGCACGCCACCCGGACAAAAATCACAGATCTGGAATAGGAGCGATTCCTCCGGGTGGAACCGGCCCGGCTGTGCCTCCCCGCCCCACCTCTGCTGCCACACAGCTGCACTTCAGTTCAGACACTCACTGGCATCACAGGCTCACGGACGGGACGATGTCAGTGATGAATTGGGAGCATTTTCATATAATTATGCATATTTTTAAGCAAAAATTTCGGGGGGGGGAATCCAATATTGTATAACAGATAAAGGAACTACAGTGTGTTCTTAAATCAGAATACATGTTCACATACTGTGATTTACTGTCAAACTACCGTCAGTCTCTACTGTTCTAACATCATTAGCAGTTAGCTTGTCGATATTGGACAGTAGAAGATTTGTTGTAACTTTTTTCTGTCTTTTTACATTTTGTACACATGAAATATCAGAACAAATCTATGAAAAAGTTACTAGTGCTACATGTTATTTAGATTTTGCTAGTCTGGCACGCTCCCCAAACACAGCCAGGTAACTTCCTAATATGAATATGAGCATTATATGTCTCCTTTCAATCAGTACAAGTACATTCTGGTTTGCTGCTGTAGCTCCGTCTGTAGCTGCAGCATCTGTGGCAGATCCAGATCATATATTTAAAGATATCTCCGAACCTGAGTGAGTGCGGGGAGCAGAGGCAGTTACTGTCATGGTGAGAACAAAAAGTTATCTGTGAAATGAATGGCAAACACAAATACAGTATATAGACACACACACACACACACACACACAGAGAGGCAGATGGAGAAAGAGGAGACTGACACTCATAAGTTTGACAAATGATAGGATTGCGGGGAGAGTCGCTCAGGGCGAGATAGACACAAATAAACAGATGGATGAGTGCGGTGAAAGAAGAAGAAATATTGTCAAATGACGACAACACACACACACACACACACACATGAAAAGAATGAGGGGCCGTCAGTGTTTGGAGAACAGCCACTTATCATTGGTATCATTCCACATCTAGATACAGTATATATCCACAGGTAGCCGTCAGGCGGAGGTATTCACACGTCTGGTGCAGAGAAGACGAGAAATGTGAGGACTTCTTCATATTAGTAACATAATAATGTCTTCTTGCCAAAATGATAGTATTCAAACCAGAAGAAAGCCATTGAAAGCATGAATGATTGATTGCAATTAACATTTTATTGCTCCTGGGTTAGAGAAGAGACTATAGTTGCTTTCAGACCTGCACTGGTGGGGGGGCTGGATGTCCTTGTCCAGGAACATCTCCGGAAAGATTCACGCGGAGCTAGTGGGCGCTCTATCAGGGCACCGCCCCTCGTCCCAATGTTCCAGCTCCCGCTGCTGTGAACTGTTCGTCTGACTCCGACATCATCTTCTTCATAAGTGAAGACCCACATTTCCCCACCTTCAGGTCTGAAAACAGCCGAGGACTCGGTGGACCTTTGCTCGGCCAAGCGCTCAGTGGAGGCGGTGAGGGATCACGTCTCTGTCACTGGCTGCTGGGGCTTCCTGCTCCTGGTAATGCTCTTCGCAAAGGCAGTAACACGACGCATCAGGGGGCATCGTATCTGTCAGGGAAAAAAACAAGAACTAACAACCTGACTGAGCCTCTCTTAAACCCTCTTTCCATCTCAATTCTGCATTCATTTCATGCCTGTGGGCAAATATTAGCTGCCGTTAGATCATTTGTCACCTGTGTGCATAGGATGAACGACCCACTGTAAACTCTTCTCAACACATCTCTCAGCGATGCTAATTGGAAGTCTGTAAAAAAAGTGACAGATGGAAACAGAGGAACTCTCGAGGAAAGACAAACCTTTCAGCCCCGATCAGTCTGTTCCCGCATAATCAGACCCTTTTTTTTGTCACAGGCACCGAGCGAATAGAAGCCTGAGACGGGCGCAAAAAAACAAAAATAACCTCGACGCAGTTCAGATGTGATGCCACAAAAGCAATTATTTCATATTTTACAGTGTATAAGCAAACTGTCTTTGTAAATGCCATTTTGCCACCTATTCTAGGCCCTGGAATGTGGACAAGGTCACACACACACACACACTCTCTGTGTATAAAGAGACCAGATGGACGCTCTACACCGGCTCCCAGAAAAACGGGACTCATGTGACCGTGGCCACCTGGGCTCCGGAAGGTGACAGCATGTCTCACTAGGAATATACACACACAATATACACAGAAATTCAAACATACATACATATCGGGGCACACACACACACACACACACCTGCGGACACATACTGTAATGCAGAATCCCAGCAGGAGCCTGGAACCAACCTCCTGGTGGCCAGTGAACCAGTAACTGGAGTGTTGCTGTTCAGGCGAATGTTCTGCTCTTCCTAAAAAGAGATTATACTTATATATACATATATATGTAACGATGTAAAGAAGAATAAATGGGCCATCAAAGGGCCTGGTGCATGCAGAGCTTCTCTCATATTTTCCAGCTCAGTTTCAAGGAAACAGAAAATCTCTGCCCTACATCTGACTGTCAAGCTCGACTGACGAAGACGTCACAGCGTCGCTGGCACTGAATTTAATAACAAACAAAAAAGTCTGCTAAACGCTGTCGATGGGACACGTAAAAAAAAGGGGGGGGGAACCAAATAAAACAAATCTCATTCATAATTCAATGCTCTTCACTGTGTAATAGTTATTTCTCAGTGTGGGATTCCTTGTTTATGACATACAATATACTGTGTGTGTGTGTGTGTGTGTGTGTGTGTGTGTGTGTGTGTGTGTGTGTGTGTGTGTGTGAGCGCATGTTGAAACCACGGGAGAACGGGGGGCCGATTTGTGGTGGTGCAGCTGTAATTTGAATATTTACTCTGTAGTAATAATCTGTGTATCTGCGTACTTGTGTACAGTGTGTGTGTGTGTGTGTGTGTGAGTGTGTGTGTGTGTGGGGGGGGGGGTCCCGGCGCCGTGCACCAACCTCTACAGTCATTTGCTATTTTTGTTTGTCTGTTATATTTTTCCGTCTTTATCTCCGAGCGTGTTCCGGTTGATTAACTTCATTATCGTTTCACCTGTTTAGCTGCGACTGACACTGTGTTTATCACTGGTGATGTTAATTAGCCCGATAAGTGATTTCTTCTAATTAAAACAACAACAAATGAACCAGATTTTTTCTTCTTATTAATTTGAATTCATTTGAAATTAATCTTACTTTCTACCAGGAACAAATATCCACAATTTCACAGATCAAATCAAATAACAAATGTCTACAATTACATTTGTATGTATTTATTTACATGCCTCTAAAAACCTGCAGTTTTTGTTCATTGTTATTTTAACACCACTCCGTTTATCTTTTGTATGTAGTTGTTTGGTGTGACATAATAATTTATGTTTATAAAAATGTATTTCGTTCATTTCAGTGTAACCAGAAACAAATTTTACAAAAAAACCGATACATCTTTACTTATCAACATTCCATAAACGAGGCATGAAGAAGAAAAATCCTATATCGCCTTTTTTTTTACAAATCAAAACCAATTCAGTTCACTTTTATACAATTATATTAGTCGATAGCAATCATCAGAACTTAATCATTACTCCATACAAACATACAGTTTCATTATTGGTTCTTTGTAAAAAATTAAAAAAATTCGTTGAATAATATTTGAGCAACGTTTTAAATCATTGTCCAGAGAATTCCACAGTTTCACTGATAGGAAAAAAAACATGACTTGTACTGTGAAGCACCATCACAAAAATGCTGTAAAAGGAACAATACAAAAACTTTTGTAATGAAGCGTTTTGACTTGGTGGTCTTACTGCTACGAGGAACGAATGAGGGGAAAGGCGTCTTTATATATCAGTCACCCTAAGTCTCATTCTCAAAGTGCAGTCAAACGGGAGCCATGCGTGCGTGCGTGTGTGTGTGTGTGTGTGCGTGCGTGTGTGTGTGTGCAGGCCATTTCGTCCTGACTTCAGGGAGAAAGGTGACGGCTCAGAGGGCACAAGACTTTCAGCGAGGTCCATTTTCGACTGATATTAGAGGCGAATAAAGACAAATTGGTCCAACGACCGCTCCAGCTTCCTTTCATCTAGTCTTTTCAAAGCCTCCTGAAATGCTCTTTCTCGTGACAATGGAGTGTGGAAACAAAATAATACTGCAATTCGGACAGAAAGGGAATTTGCGAGCTGTTTTTTTTTTTTACAAATTCACTACTGTAGGTAGATTTGTATGATATGAATGATGAGCAGTCGCGTCTCCGAATCTGTGTTCATTGATACATAGGATACGGGGGCGGGGCTGCTGACAAGGTTATGTGATGATGATGATGATGATGATGATAACATGCTGTCGTCAAGCGACGATAGTGGGTAACAACAACAACAACTGAGCTGACCAATGGCATTTTGTTAGCCTTTGTTTGTCTCTTTCTGCTGTGTGTGTGTGTGTGTGTGTGTGTGTGCGTGTGTGTGTGATCTATTGTAAGCCAGCTAAGAGGTGCATTTGAGATTTTGAGATTGAAAAGCGAAGCGGCAATAACAGGGTTTGGTTGAAAACAAAAACACGGTGGTGTATTATGGTCTGTCGGGGGCGAAACGAGGACAGGGCCCAAAAAAAACACAAAAAAACACAACCACATCTCAGACCACTTTATTCTTCTGAAAGTGGGGAGGCCATCAGGGCTGGAAGCGTTGACTTGTCTTCATTTCTGCGGTTGCACACGGGGGAGAATCAGCGGCTCTGAGGGTGAACATGTTCGAATTCTTTCTTTTTGTGTCACCGGGAAAAAAATTAGTTCTATTTGTAGGAAGTGTATGAACCTTAACTTTTTACTCCCTAGGTCCCTGATCTCGGTATCTATATAAAGGTAACACTTATTGCATCACTATAGATGTGACTGGGTCAGAGGAAATGAAGATGGAACAAAAGAAGCCTTGTCTGCCTTAAAACCACAAAAAAAATATAGACACTTTTAGAGTGAACATGCAGCCGTTGCCCAAAACCTCACGTTATCCATAGCAGAACATCTGAATATTACCTGTGGCAAAAGTTCATGATAATAAAGTGAAGCAGAGCAAAGTTATAGGCTTGAAACAACGACATCGTTTGACAGTTTTTCCACAGTAAAACTCATTTAACCTTCACTCATATGTCACTATAAGTTCATATTCAGATAAACTATAAACAAATATGCATGAATTATACATCAATATAAAAGAAATGTTTCCTTAGAGAAACCTCTGTAAAACTCTCTCTCTCTGTGTAGTGCTGCATCATGATGCCTGAGAGACACAGTGCAGGGTGAACAGCACCATATCTCAGCAGTCCATTGGTCGAGTCAAATGATCGACAGCTCTTTTTGAAATCGTCAGAGCCAATAGAAAATCCTCGGACGGCCTCCAAATCCATGTCAACAACACCAATCGCGAGGCAGCAAATAGGCCGTGTGCTCAGAAACGGGGGCGGTGCCTATTTCAAACTAAAGGGGACAGGAAACTGTCAGGAACCATTTGGATGTGACACACGGGGCTTTGCACCAGTTGGTTCTTAACACACTTACGGACTAAAACACGAGCGAAACTATCTCAGGTAAGACAGGATTCATGTCTGTATGAACGGTTTCATTCTTGTTGAATATGTTATTTTGAAATCCTGTTGTAGGGGAAAGGGTTTTGTTCTTTCGATCAAATGACACAACTTTTAAATTGTTAGAATCGGCACCGACTAATTGCTGGATGTTGTTGCCCAATTAAACTGTATGGTTGAAAGTAATTATAACCAACTGAGGGTTTGTCCTGTTTCATAAAAACTAAATATACTTACATAGGTTTATTTTGACAGCCATGAGTTTTTTTGTTTTTTTTCTTTTCTCCTTGTTTTGTAATAACTCCCATCATAAGCTCTTAATGCTGAGTTGTTTTTTTCAGTGGAACAGGTTCAGGGCTTAATTCTTAATTTTGGAACGGCATAAAGTTTATTCAGATGGAAATATGACGGATGAACAGAGCATTTGCATTTGCCCGTGGGTTCAAAGTGCTTTACATACACTAAGGTCTGCTGACAGCACATTCGACATATGCGCAGACCCGCAGGGTAACGGACCTCGGGACTCAAACCTGCGGCCCAGCTGTCCTGCCGCTGGGCCGCTGGCCGCGCTCCACCTCTGAGCTCACCACTATAACCTCAGCCCCGCTCACGTCGACACCAATGCCGAAGACGTGCAGGAGCGTGCGCGCGGGTGTGTGTGTGTGTGTGTGTGTGTGTGTGTGTGTGTGTGTGTGTGTGTGTGTGTGTGTGTGTGTGTGTGTGTGTGTGTGTGTGTGTGTGTGTGTGTGTGTGTGTGTGTGTGTGTGTGTGTGTGTGTGTGTGTGTGTGTGTGTGTGTGTGTGTGAGTGTGAGAACACACTCGCAGCGTCAGGCCGCTGCCTTCGGCGCCCGCGGTGCTGCGTTTGGATTCGACCATCTGCTCCAGAGTCACCTGACAGGTGTAGGTGCAGCTCTTCATCTCCCTCTCTCTCCTCTTTGTCCTCCACGGATGTGGGAGAGGGTCACGTGAATCTAAATTTACATATTTAATCATATGCAGGGTCATGTCTTCCGCCCCATCAGTGGTGAAAAGCCCATGTTAGCGCGGTGAAGTGAAATGAAGCAGTGAGTGATTTTCTTTCCCACCAAAAAGTATTGCATTTTTGTGGAAAAAAATCCCATAGTTACTTTTGCCTCTTGGTGTTGGCTGTCCCAGCTTGTACATTACACCCGCTCCCCTATGCTTGACTGTGGTCCCCGGGGCCTCTGCTGTGGTCGGACCCCCGCCTCTCGCTCGGGGCCGTTATCCCGTGCTGTCTTTCTTGATGTCAGCCACTTCCTCTATCGGCCTAGCGATGCGTCCCACCGAGTGGCTTGGTTCCTTCCTCGTCCTCGTCCTCCTCATCACCCTTTGTCTTCTCGCTGCCCGAGGCGTCTCTGTTACAGCAGCTCATCCGGCAGGGGGCCGTCCGCCTTTTGTGTTCCTGTTTTCATCCCCGATCGCGGCCCGGACTCTCTCAGAAATCCTCGCCCTCGAGTGTCGGGGTGCCGGACTTTGTGTTGTTGTTGTGAGGAGTTTTCCTGTTATGACATTGGAGGCATCTGTCTCCTCCTGTGACCGGCTTTACTTTTCCAGCTGTGTCTGTGATGACTGGACGAGTGTACATGTTGTTGGTTTGGCTCTTCCACTGAGCCGTGGCTCTCAGCGCCCATCTGCCCTGTGGAGGTATTTGTCTGTAGCTTCACCTCCTTCCTGCCTCCTGGTCCCTCTCCCCCTTCAGTCCTGATCACTGCCTTTGTGTCTTCGCCACTTGAACATCCCTTACAAGGAAGTTGGCACTGCAAGTATCGGCCTAATTCCATATTTTCTTACAAAAGCATTTGTTTTAATATTATTCAAAATTAAAACATCAGTAAACTCCTTGAGTTAAAAGAGAGAAACAATTATTAAAATAGAAATATATATATAAGCAAGGAAATGCATTCATAAGGGAAAAAGATGAAAGGGAGGAGAGTAGTTCTGTAAAGTCCACAGAAGATGGGAGATACGAGACAGTAGGAGAGGGAAAAGGAATTTATCTATAGATCACTGAGAACCATCAAATATTATTTTTGATCTGCATCTTTTCCTCTGTACTCATACATAAGTGTATCTTGGTGATACTGAATTCCGAATACTGTACATAAACTATGCCAAATAAGTGGAGGTTTTCAATGTTGAATACATGCAAAACTGTTGTACTTTTGTTCTGGTGCCTGCGGCAACAGTTCAGACATCGTCCCTGAACACTTTGCTCGGTCTTTGCGTGAAATAACTCGGCGGGCGAGCGTCGACCACACGCCACCCGACGCCTTGGGGGAGGTTTGTCTGAGGCCGACAACTCGATAACTATGAGGTCATTCATTGGTTCACCGCTTGCGCAGTCGTATTGTCACATTAATACGATATAGTACAGTATGTTGTCATTTCTCAAAGACGTGCGTGCGTGTTGATGGGGCAGATGGTGTCACTCCCATCATTTCTTGTTGATGAGGTCATGTGACAGCTCACCTGGGGCTACTTAAGCTGCTCCGTGTGTGTGTGTGTGTGTGTGTGTGTGTGTGTGTGTGTGTGTGTTTAGTTAATCAGTCAGATGAAGAGCATTTCTCCAAATGTCATTCAAATATCTCTCAGACAAATTTAACATTTTACTTCCTGATCACGACATCAAACCACTGCAAAAGTAAAAAAAAAAGTAATCGGTGCCAGTGTTTGAGCACAAGAACAAAGCTAGAAAAAACATCTCTTCTACCAGAGGAGCGGTAGAGATGACAGATAAATTATATATCTATATTTGTAATAATGTGTCACTCTCCCACGGTACTCCCATGTACACGCGTGAACTTCACGGATCCTTCACAGGATGGACGACACATCTCATCTGATGCAGCACAGTGAGATGAAGAGGAGAGAGAGTGAAGCAGAATACAGGAAAGGGAGGTGATGAATAAACAAGAGGGCAGAGAGCAGCAATAACCATCTTAATATTTAAATGTGCATGAGTCCGTCTGGCGCTTTCAGATGAAAATTTAAGAACCAAAAAAGTTTGACTTTGTCTTATTCAGCTGCGGTCAGACAGACGGTCTTTCTGATGTTCCACTCAACTGAACTTTGGTTGGTTGTTGAGGTGAGCACGTGTGATTGATCGGAGGGAAACATGTTTAATTCATGGGCAATAAAAGAATACAGTGCCTGTGTGTGTGTGTGTACAGCTAATTTCATATTCACAGACACACACTTATGCACAAGTATAGTCACTAAACAGCTGTCAGGCCAACACACCAACATGACCACACACACACACACACACACACACACACACACACGATCCTGCTGACTCGACAGAACATACCATACTGTCAATAATTCAGGGGCAGGGCTGTTTGTTGCTCGCAGCTTCTCTGGAGAGCAAAGTTTTCAGGCTAAACTCTTTTAAGTCTTTAAAAGGAATTAATTTAAAGTGTCAGCTGCTAAAGACACTGGATGATAAACATCTTATATACATATATATCAATATCCAGTCTCTGTATAAACGATTCTTTTCATAATCGATTAATCTGTCGATAATTTTCTCGATGAATCGATCAGTTGTTTGGTTCATAAAATGTCATAAAATCGTGAAAAATGTTGCTCGTGTATCCCAAAACTCTAAGATGATGTTTACTGTCACAGAGGAGCAAAGAAACCAGAACATATTCATATTTAAGAAGCTGAAATCAGAGAATCTTGACTTGACTCATCTTAAAAACTGCTATTAATTTAGTAATCGATTAATCCATTAATCGATTAACTGATTAAAAAGTTCACTTGTTTTGTCAATCTTCTTATAGTCTTAGTCTCACGGCATGTAACTATGAATTATGTTACACACATTCTTACATTCTTTAATTCTAGGCAGTGTACTTCAAAGTTAAAGTCCAATATTTTTAAATCAAATTTATTGTTTGAAAGTATTTTCTAAAAATCTATTTAAATTTTTTCAATTTTGAGGCAAAGTGGTAGACTTTTTTTCTTTGTTTTTAATAAATTTCCACTTCACGTTGAAATCCTCCGAGTGTCTTGACGGACAGACACTCGAGTGGCTGCGCTCTTCTTCTTCTTCTCCTAACTCTCGGCAGGTCGGGAGGCAATTTCGCCAAAAATGATGAATTATTGCTTCGAGGACATGATGTTGTTTAAGACTCCCCAGTAGACGGAAAATGATTGAATAAAGTGGCCGGCGGAAAAAATACATTTCCAAATATTCAGCTTGTAAGAGCCTGTCAGTGCGGAGGACGGGATGGAAGAAGTGGCCATAATCAGGGCGGGACCGTATCGTGTAATATATACAGTACGGCCGCAGAAACACTACCACTGCACTTTTCTTTTTGAAAAAGTCCATCTCAGATTGTTGCACAATTGAACCGCCTATAAAAGCCATCGCAATAAAAAAGGAAGGAACATCTGTCTTCTTTATTATTCATGGCAAAACAAGTGGTTCGGTGGAAAAGGGGTTTGTTTCCTCTTCTTTTTTTCCTTTCTGGAAGGAAGCCAGTCGCTCTGCACGTTGAAAACTGTGAAGACCTGCATCCGCTCCAGTGGGAGGAAAGAATTTAGCTCCAGGTAGTTCAGCCAACATTTGTCAGAAAGAGGATATTAAAATTAGTCCGACACGTGGAGGTAAATACAGGAGTGAAGGGGGAAAAAAAAGGTAGGAGAGGATTAGTTCTGGGGTAAGAAAGTTGTGAGCAAGATGACTTAGGAGAAAGTAAAGACAGGAGGGGAGAGAGAAGTGTGTCGGAGTCTTTAAATGTTTAAATTTACAATCTCTCTTCCCGTCTCGTACTCCGTCTCCTCTCCCTCACTCACACACACACACACACACACACACACACACACACACACACACACCTCTGTCTCTCCCTCTGAGGAATTAGGTGTGACTCAGAGAGCAATTAAATGTGAATTGCTGCTGCTAGACAGAGGAGGATGAGGAGGAGAGCGGGGCGGCAGGGAAAAAAAGGATTTGGAAGGAAAGAGGAAGGTGGAGAGGGAAGGAATCGGAGGGTTTGTACAGACGAGATGCAGAATTTCAGAACAGCCGCCCACAGAACCTCATCCTGCTCATAACACTCTCACATGCTTTCATACGTGTGTGTGTGTGTGTGTGTGTGTGTGTGTGTGTGTGTGTGTGTGTGTGTGTGTGTGTGTGTGTGTGTGTGTGTGTGTGTGTGTGTGTGTGTGTGTGTGTGTGTGTGTGTGTGTGTGTGTGTGGGGGGGCGTATTCATGCCTCGATGTGCACAAATCTCTGTATCCTTAATGTGCATGTTCATGTATACAGTATGTCTTTGTCCATGCCTGTTTGTTGATATTTGCTTATGCAAATCAGATATGAATAAAACCTACACATGAGGATGTTGCGGTTACAGCGTGTTCCTCTCTCTCTCTCAAACCTGTGTGTGGGAGAACCCGGCAGCTGCAGCATGAGCTCGGTGCCATAAGCTTCCGATGAAAAATAAAGCCGAGTGTAGTGTAGGCTCAACGTTTTCAATTTTTTTTGTCGTTATTGATTTCTACTTGAATATACACAGCTTTAGCCTTTTGCACCAAATCCAACCTTATCTTCTTACAAGTGTGACTTGCTCTGGAGTCATAGTTTTCATGATAATTTCAAGTTAATTCAGCTTTGCATAGTAAAACTAAACTTTATATAAAGGAGAAATATCCAAAGCGGACCCGCGTGTCGCCATGGCCAGAAGACTGGTTCCCTCCTCGCATGTTCTCCCGTCTCTCCTCCTCCTCATCTGCTCCGACCCTCCTCGTCACTCGTTCCCAGGAACGACCTGTTCCGTGCACGAGTCCTCACACTCTGCTGTGCCTGCCAGCATTTCACTTCCACCCGTGTGTGTTATCGCAGGCCCTCTCGACTGGGATGAGGCCAGTGTGTGTCTGTGTGTATTTTGTACTAAGCACAAATGTGTTGTCTCCACAATTTGTATGTTCCGATTTGTTGGCATCGAGTGTGAGCTCTGTTGCTCTGTGGCATCTTCACGGCGTCGTGACAAGGTCCTGTATGAGCACTTTGCGGAGACTTGATCCCCCTTTGGTATCTACAGTGTACGGTTCACTGGCTGCAATAGACAGACACACACACACACACACACACACACACACACAGACACCAAGGCAGTAATGGATGCACTTAGAGTATCAGTCTCACAGATGATGGGGACATTTATTTTTATACACGACCAGATTTGAAAAGCGTGTGTATTGGAGTGTTTAGTGTGTGTGTGTGTGTGTGTGTGTGTGTGTGTGTGTGTGTGTGTGTGTGTGTGTGTGTGTGTGTGTGTGTGTGTGTGTGTGTGTGTGTGTGTGTGTGTGTGTGTGTGTGTGTGTGTGTGTGTGTGTGTGTGTGTGTGTGTGTGTGTGTGTGTGTGTGTGTGTGTTTTTTCTTGCCATTCCCTATGTAAGATATGTTTAAACGTTAACAATGTTATGGAGTAATGATTTAGGGTGGTGTATATACCCTGAAAAGTCCCGTTGACACAAATCCTTATGTTTCATATCATTTTTATTATTATTTACCACTGCAGTGATCTCGAGAAATCGGGTATGAATTCAACATTTTCACATGAAGTATCCTGATCTCTGCGACTTAATGTTACATGTTCAGGAATTGTCCAGTTTGGGATCAAAAGTATATCTACCTACTAACCTCCTTCTTCTTACCACCTATATATCTACCTATCTGTCTATCTTAGGCCCGCAGTGACGTTTACATGCATCTCTGCAAAAACACAATTCCATCTTTTTTTCTGACTGACTGGAAACGGGTGTGCTGTTGTTGGAAATCAGGCATTTCCTATCTTTGGTACGTGCCCGACTTACATTACGAAGCTGCAGTGTTTCAACAACAGGGCAGCGAGCGTAGTTTATGCCGTCGCATGAATCACTGGTCCCTCTGCTGTTTGTGTTGAGCCGCAGCCCTGGAAGAGGATCCGTCCTTATGCTTTCTGAAGCAGTCGGTGATTTAAGTGCAACCGAGACACGAGAATTATTACGGTGAATACTACAGAGTAGATATGAGGGAAGTCAAAAGAACACCATTACAATGTGTCTTGTTGGTCTGTGACTGCTGCCGCTGCTGTTTGTGGTGAGAATACTTGTTGCCGTGCGTTTTAGCTTCATATGAACAACCACACGGAATTTGTAGCTGAAAGCGACAAGGTGGCTATTAACACTGTCCTCTAGGAAAGACACACACACACACACACACACACACACACACACACACACACACACACACACCTTGGAGGCTGGGATAAAATGAGCACAGCTTTATTTACTTTCCCGTTGTGAACTGACCTCGCTGTGGTTTGGGATTTTGTTTGTGCAGGAGTGTGTGTGTGTGTGTGTGTGTGTGTGTGTGTGTGTGTGTGTGTGTGTGTGTGTGTGTGTGTGTGTGTGTGTGTGTGTGTGTGTGTGTGTGTGTGTGTGTGTGTGTGTGTGTGTGTGTGTGTGTGTGTGTGTGTGGTTGTGTGTGTGTGTGTGTGTGTGTGTGTGTGTGTGTGTGTGTGTGTGTGTGTGTGTGTGTGTGTGTGTGTGTACGCTGTGAGAGATGAACCTGCCAACGTCTGCAGTATCTCCCTTTTCCCCACCACCGCTGATCTTCGCACATGATTACAGTGAAGACAGACGGCCAGAGAGAGAGAGAGAGAGGATGAAGAACATTAGGAGCAGTTGAATTTTACACAGAAGTCGCTCGTACAGTT
The DNA here is from genome assembly GCF_022379125.1 of Scophthalmus maximus. Lineage (NCBI taxonomy): Eukaryota > Metazoa > Chordata > Actinopteri > Pleuronectiformes > Scophthalmidae > Scophthalmus > Scophthalmus maximus. The sequence goes on along the minus strand of NC_061524.1, from coordinate 937,890 downwards.
CAGTAAGCTTCAAACTTATTCATCAGGCGGTCTGCCTGACCTCGGTACGACAGCAGGAGACATTCTTCCCAGCTCAGGCGAACGTCACGCTACCAGAAATCACCTGGGCAATCGCCGCTCTAGACACAGTCCTTCCAGTAGCGGTGATTTCCATGTTTTATTTGGGTCAAACTACTTTAAAGACGTGGTATCGGAGCCGATGCCCGATCCGACATATTTCAGACGTAACGGAGACAATTTTCTGATACTCGTATCGCAATGGGAACATCTCCACCCATAAGTACACGCCAGCTGTTCACAATCTCAGTTGAGGGATTGTGGTTAGCGGAACGGTCTGCTCTACCTCCTGAGCCAGCGCCGCCCAATAACTTCCAAGTATGTGGTGGTGAGTCTTCATGAATGTGTCTCTAGCGTGTGATGTGTGTGTGATAAGCAGGTCGTCACATGCTAAACGGAAACTGGGATCTTCGCTCGCCGCACGCCAACGAGCCGACGATGTCGCTCCTTTTCCCCATTGTTTTGGGGGTTGATTTCAGAGGATTGCAGCATCCTGTCTGCGTCGGGGCCCTCGGGCTGCAGAACAAGACATCCAAATTACAGAGCAGCGAGCGAGTGAGCCGAACTCCAGCAACAAGGACGAGACTTAATCTTAAGATGTCTGTTTAAAAAACATGGCGACAGCTCAAGTTCATTTTCAAAATGGCACTCGGTTTGCCTCTCCTCCCCCGCACGCAGCCCGTCAGAAGTCAATCACAATTAACAAAGCTTCCATTTGGCTGATGAATTAGTGACACGCTATTCGTGCTTTAATTGTCCTTGTCCGTCACGTTCTTTCCAGTCGGAGTTGTTTCTGATAGTTCCGTCTGTCGAGCCCCTTGTCACCGACTGGTGAGTTGATCCCAGATGCCCGGCGGCAATCTGTGCTATAAATCAATCAAATGTTGAATCCAGGCTCATGCTGATGGGCAGATAAGAGCCCCTGTACTGACAGCAGCCTTTTGAAGATGGTAAAGTCTTTTTTGATCCTGCATTTGACTGAGTAGGAAATTAAAAAAAAAAAAGACAGTCCAGATCCTTCTGGCTTCCCAACAAACTGTAAATCCACTTCAATGTCCTTGTGATCATTTTTTTTTTAAAGATGTCTGCATAGATGTCTGGGCTTCTTGATTTGTACTTCAATCAAGGCTTAAAAAACGAAAGGAGACTTTCACGTGTGAAGTTATGGATCCTCACCTTTGGATGCTAATTCTGAATGTCACAGGTAAATTGATGCATGTCCGATACGCTGAGGAGAATTCTGTCCCATCTCCGGTCTCTGTGGGCGTATTGAGCTCTCGTCAAAAAACCAATGGGTGACGTCACGGTGGGTCGACTCTTGGTTCCTTGTACCAAAGTTAATTAAACACAAACTAGACAGAGAACTCGAGGAGTCGCAAATTAGCCTGGTTGTTACTTCAGACTTCTTCACACAACAGTATTAATGTTTAAGCCCTGATTAAATGATTCTAATGACTTTTACTGACATTTCCTTTTTCCAAATGTTGCTGATTGGAACCAATTTGCGCAAGCGTCGTTTCCTCTATTGATTTCCCCCCACGCTCAGGGAAACGTCACTGCGGTTGGAATTTTAATAACTTTGGTTTCAATCCACACATACAATATATTAGTCTTCTCTATGGCTTCATCAGAGAGCGGATGAGCGTCACGTTGGCTTTGTCTCAACTACATTGGCTATAAGAGTAAATGGATACTCGGGGGGGGGGGAGGGGGCAAATTGCCAGTCTGCTATTTTCTTCAATTTACATCTGCGGGAATATCGAATGCAGGACGTCTAACAACAGGAGCGGAATCAGAGTGAACATGCGACGGAGTGAGGCAGGGCGACTGTATAGCTTCTGCGAGCTGCATTCACACACATCGGGGTTTGGCTGGATGCTGTGTTGGCAGATGATAACTTTCTCCAGCTCATTATTCCTCCCTAGACTCTTTGCAAAGAAGAGATTATGCAAATACGCACTTTCTAAAGTTTTCTCACTGTCTGATTCTTTCTTCTCTCTCTCTCTTTCTCTTTTTCTTTTTTTAAACAGTTTCTTTCTTTATCTGGTTCTGTGTATCTAGGTCTCTCTGTGTGTGTGTGTGTGTGTGTGTGTGTGTGTGTGTGTGTGTGTGTGTGTGTGTGTGTGTGTGTGTGTGTGTGTGTGTGTGTGTGTGTGTGTGTGTGTGTGTGTGTGTGTGTGTGTGTGTGTGTGTGTGTGTGTGTGTGTGTGTGTGTGTGTGTGTCATGGCAGACTGATAGATATACGCCTACCGGACTGTTTTAATCAGTAACGATGAAAGTTATTTATGGATTTGGTCTAGTCTGCATTTCCACCCTAATGCTGTGTTCAGTACCAAGCAAATTATTCTTGCGACATACAAAGACGTGAGCAGACGGGATGACTATCGCCCGCAAGAGATGACGAAGTCGGCTGCTGTCGCATTGTGTGACGTTAGCGTTGCTCGTACAGCGGAGACGTTCGGATGTTGCTCGTCTTTGCGGCTTTGAGATCCATATGTGGAATCTTCTTGTGGTCGTATTGTTGCATCGAGTGATGAAGCTGCTTCACGAAAGACATCGATCGTTAGCCTTTCATATTAACAGTGTTTTTGTTTGCTAAAGCAAATAATATTTAGCTGTAATCATATCCGATACAACCAAAAACTGCGCTATATTGTATATTATCTAACGTTGTCTTTCCTTCATTTCTTTTGCTTTCTGCCGCCTTCTCCTCCGACAAGCAGGTGAGTGATTTATATCTATTTATATCCATCCATCCATGCATCCATCCATCCAGAGACGGTCATTACCCATGGACGCGCTCCCCTCCTCCTCCCCCTCCCCTGCAGGGCCGCAGCAGTGAGCGTGAATCTATGCTCAGTCTCGCAGCTCTGTGTTCAGCCAGTGTGATAATGCTCGGATGGTGTTGCTACTCTAGCATGCAGGGACCCAGCGATATGCCAAGGCCTGGTGTGTTTTATGTCACGGTGTCTAAGTGGCCGGCAGCCGCCGCCTCGGAGGAGGAGGCCTCGCTTTGCCCTTGGTCCACTTTCCCCCCACGAAAACACAATCACACCATCCGAGGCGAGAGCAGGAGAGAGAGCGGAGAGGGCAGCAGGCTATCGCCCCACCGCACCGGAAATTAATTATTTTGCATATCCGCTCTGAGACGTGCATAAACATCCCAACCTCGCGCAAAAAATGTCACTGCAGAGGTCGGAGCTTGAGATCCGCCGAGCCAGAAGGTCAAAGGGCGAGGAGTCGTCCTCCAGGAGGTCCAGTCGTCGGTCAATTTTTAAGCATTTCTGACCTCGGAGACCCGGGAGTGAATAAGCGAATCAGTGTGAGGAGTGAAGGAGAGCGAGGGAGACGCAGGCGGGCAGAAACCCAGCGGGAGGGGCAGATGTGTGAAAACAGAGGGGGGGGGGGACAGAGGCGGGGGAACAGCAGGGAACAGAGCAGAAGTGAGAAACAGAAGGAGAGAGAGGAGGACGGAAATAGTTCAGCAGAGAAGGAACAAACGCAGAAGAGTGTGAGGAGATTTAGGTCCAGACGAGAGGGGGAGAGAAGAGATGGAGCCTTAAAGGAACAGTTCAACATTATGGGAATTATGATGATTCACTCTTTTAAATGTGAGAGGACTGTGGTCGCTTCTGGCAGCGCGTAGCATTAGCCTACAGTTCGCTAGTAGCTACTCCAACATGAGTCAACCGGGATGTACGACGTTTATTAATTATCATCTGGTCAAGATCAACATCATACACAGACCAAAATCAAAAACCTTGCTGAAGGTGTCCGGACGCTGCTTGATATCATAGGCAACAATAAGTAGTTCTACAACATATAGAATCTTCTTGAATCACGAACTGTAGTTTATACATTTCTATAATAGGCACAGCTTCGCTGTTTTTATGCTAAGCTAGGCTAACCACGTCCTGACTCCAGCACAGAGTCGAAATTGATATTCTTCTCCTCGTCTCGTTCTTGTTAAATACAAAGAGAGAGAGATAGTATTTCTGAAATCGCTGCAGGGCAGCAACATCATCTGAGACGTGAACCATACTTATATATATATACACAAACTCTCTAACCCCTCGCCGTCCACATCACCCTCCTCCTCCTCCTCATCTCGTCTTTGTTCCTCTGGCCCGCTGCGCCGTTCGACACATGAAAGGCCTTCTTTTTTTAGTTTTCATCCATAATTGATTTGTGTCACTATAATGAGGGACTTATAAGTCGGTAAAAGTGAATCTGCGGCCGAGCCAGCCGGTCCGATGCGTTTTTATAAAATAGCTCCGGGGCCACGTTCTGTTTCCGTGAGGATCGGGCCTCAGAGGATCTCCTCGCTGGACTGGCACAGGGAGCAGGGGAGGGAGGCAAGGCGCAGCGGTCTTTATGCGTAGCGGTGTTCCTAACAGGCTTGAAAAGAGATCTGTCCCTTTCTTTGGGGACGGAGAGTCTGTCAGAGCTGTCGTCTCCTCGGGGGAGCAGCCCGCGAGCGAGGCACTGATCTTATTTGCCGGAGAAAAAAAAAGTAGAGTTTCATCTATGCAAACTGGGCCACGGAGCCGCTGGATGGATGTCACACTCGCTTTTGAACTGTTGTGACACAGTGATCAGAAATGTCCCTTTGACATCGCTGCTGTCTTTTTACCAATAATCTCACTTAAACCCAGAGACAGAAATGAAAACAGGATTCGTCTCTTCAACTCTTCAAGCTCTTCAACGTGCGTTGTTGAGTTGAGACGGTCACTTTCATCGGCACGGTCAGCTCAAGCCGGCGAGTGTCGGTACGGTTGTCCACCGGTTGGAAAATTCTTAGGTTGGAAAATCTGGAATTCTAGATTAATTCCAAATTACTAATGCAAGACAGCAGGTAAGATGTACTTACTGATGTCTGCCGCCAGTCTGTGTGGCTAGCTGTTGTAGTTTATGGACTTAGTTGTGCAATGAAGCCTTGAAAAAGAAATGAAATTATGAAACGTGTAAAATGACAACAATTAGACTTGGCCACAAAATGGCCGACTTCCTGTCGCTCCCTGGCATGGCTCCAGGGAGCTTTTTTGTAGGTGTGTACATGATACATGTCTCCCCCCCCCCCCCCCAAATTTTGTACATGATGGACAAACGCAATGCCGGAGCGTCACCTTAGGGGGCGCTATAGACGCATTTTGCTACGCCCATGCTAAAGGATAATTCAGGCAAGAGAATAATAATAATGATCCTAATCCTGACAAAAACACGAGGGCCTTTGCCAGCCTCCTATTGGTCATTGCTCGGGCCCTAATTAAAAGATTAATGAATGATTATTCAAACACACACACACACACATACTGTATACTCCCGCCTGTTGCTGCCCTCTCCCCATGCGGTGGACGAAAAGTCCCGGGTCTGAACAGTCAACATCCCTTAATCGCTGCTGGTGCTGCAATCGTCCCGCGCCCACCCGCCGAGGGGTGTGGAGGGAGGGGGGGCGGGACTGTGGGACTGGGTGCGTGACAACACACATTCATCGCTTTGTAGTTTATGTTATTGTTGTGCATGGGGGGAGGTTAATGAGCTCTGCTTGGTTTCTGACACGCACACGCACACACACACACACACACACACACACACACACACACGTACACACACACACACACAGTTGCTACTCTGCTATTCTGCCTTTTGCTTTGTTAATGAAAAATGGACTATCCGCTACACGTGAAGCTTTGCTTGTGGATTCCGTAGATCCGATCTGTGGCCTCGTTCTCCACATGTGCACCTCTGCCGCTGCGAATGCAGCAGCGCCACAGGCACTTAGGCGGAGAGCGACGTCGCCTACACATGTTACATAACAAACAGCATTAACGGCGCCCTCACCCATCACACAGGGAACAAACTCTGAATGCGGTGACCTCAATGATTATATATATTTCGTGTGGTTATTATAGGGCTTTGTAGGAGTTTAGAATAGTCAAGGTTGTGTCCCGAAATCTCATCTTGGAGCCGTAACATCCCGTCTCCATATGCAGCAGAGGTGGATCATTATACACAGTGCATGCTCACGCAGGAGATGAAGAGGCACGGAGCTGCGGAGCGGTGGGATTGTCATGACGACACTAAGCGAGGCGGCGGCGGCGTCATGTTTGTCTTCCTGCGTTGCCAGGAAAACAAATTCTTCAGCTTCTCTAATAACTCCAATAAGAGCCAATCTGTTTTACCTACGTGTGAACAACACACTTTTTTTTGGCAGATTGTTATTCTCATATCAAATTCAGGAGCTTTTAATCAATTCTCGACAGTCTGCGAATCTAAATATTATCTATAATATGGTTTAAAATGCTCGTCTGAACTCCTCCCGGCGCTCTTGTTTCTTATGTATTTTATTCATCTGATTTCACACACACACACACACACACACACACACACACACACACACACACACACACACACACACACACACACACACACACACACACACACTTCGACACTTATAGAAACGCTGTATTGATCCTCTCTGTCACCTCCTCCTGCGTGACCCTGATGCAGATTCAAGATCCATTGATGAAGCCCGCCGCTGGCTCGGCAGAGGGTCGAGAGAATTGAGAATAAAAGTAGGAATTAAGTAGGAAGTTTTGCCTGTTGCAAACGTGACCTAGGAATTTAGATTTGATTTGATCGAGGGTTCACGTGCCTGTTCAAGGTTAGCGTTGCAAATTTCAGGCATTTTTCCGCAATTCGGCGTCTCGACATTTCCATATCGCATCGTCATCTGTCTACACTCTGCCCGTCATCTTACCTCACATTTGTTTCACTCCACTTGGAACATGTTCTTCTTATGTTAGTAGTTTGGTTGAAGTGAAACCTTCTGCCGGTGTCATAGTGTATGACACAGCAACGTGACGGTCCGGAGAAATGATGCACAAATTAATATTCAACATACGGTACATTGTCAGTTTAGTTGGTTATTGGTTAAATTCTCACCAGCGACTAATGGACTAAAGGTAACGTCCCAGCTTCCCCATGATTATTTATTTTCCCCTGTATTAGAATTATACAGAGAAAAACTCTCAGAAACAGACGTCCACAGACGTGAAATGTTAAAACGTTAATGATGCACACAAATATCAAAATGTTAAAACCTAATTGAGCACAGTGGCACATCAGAATTCACACGTTTAAAACAGGCCAGATTCTTTGGTAAGGACGACTTGCTGGCACCTGAAACAGTCCATCAAATTGCCAATTTTTTGTATTTAATATGAATGATGAGGGGGAAAGAAAAATGACAGACGGTGACACAGACAAATGCAGCGGGATAAAAAAACGCGGCGGCTTCTTCCCTCGCCCTCCCGTTCACCCTCTGACACGGAATCCATTTCCTACACGCAAACGCAACAGAGGCCGCGTGAACACTTTCATCTCTGCTGACTGAGGCAGCACACAGAGACGCCATGTGACTCAGAGCGAAGAGAGAGATGGTGTGCGTCCCGGAAAGTTGCCCACACACTGATTAATTTAGCTCCCTCCCCTCCTCCCAGGTGTCACTCACAGCGCCGCCCACACACACATGCACATGCAAACATTCATGTAGAGAAAACTGCTCCCTCATGCTCCGCTCACGTCCGTGTGTCGGCTGATATCTGGGTGTAGAGAAAGTAGGAAAAGACAGATATCCTTTTATATAAGAATGAACATTAATCCACGATTATTTTTGCATGTGGAGTAATGGGCCGACGGCATCGAACACGAGTTGACGACGCACACACACGTCCACACGGTGTGAAATTCGTTTCTAACTCTCGAACGCTCCTTCTTCCTCTTCGTTATCTGCGCAGCCTTTTTCTCAATCCCACCTCGCATAGAAAAAATTGAAGAAAAAAAAGATCGTGATGACACAGTGTTGATGTTTCACAGGTACACTGCACCGTGGGAGAGACTAGCACACACACGCACACACACACAGACACACACACACACACACACACACACACACCCTCATTATCACAGTGTCCTGTTTGTGTTTCTGCCGCTCTGTTGTACGTCGACTGTAAGCCGTGACATGCATAATGTAAAGCCCGGCTCGCGTCTCCATGTAAATAATCATTAGCGGCAGCGGCCGGATGTGCATTTGTGCTTCATAAACAAATGATGTTTAAGATTCATTTCATCGTTATTATATTTCTGTAAATGTGTGTCAGCTCCACCCATCGACTTCAGAAATGCAAAGTGATTCACTCATGCATGTGAATATCACACTTCATCTGCATAACTTGGAGCAAAATATGTTATATAATGTGCTATACATACCTTCCACACACAGATTATACGTGAAAAAGTTTTTTAGGAAGAAGAAGAAGCATGAGTGACCCTCTTCATATCTTATATTTATGTATGCATATATGCATACATCCAATCTACCAATTAATCGCTACCGACTGTAACTTCAAGACGGATTTAAGTGAAAAATAGTATTGTTTTCTCAAAATTATGATGATGTCATGATAAAGTTGATCTTCCAAATAAGTCACACTGATGGACAATCTATTTTTTTTTTAATAAAATACAAAAACGCTGCAAGTAGTGAAATAGTAAAACCCTCTCTGAAGATTTTTCTTTCTCTATTTATTTCTTTGCGGTTCACTTTTCCTTTTATTTGGTATTTTGAATTTTTAATCTGCCTCTAGTGTTTCTTCAATGCAAATTAGTAAGACAGCGAGTGTTTTTTTTTAGCACATTGTTTGTGTGTGTGTTATATAGCACCTTTTATATAAAGTGCTATATAAATGAAGTCTGACTGAGTCACTGGCCTGTGGTCAAACTGAAGATGTTTTTATTATTATAATTTCGGGGGTGTTTTGTCCATGTGCGTTCATTTTCTTTGCCGCCATAATTTATTCTCGTTTACATTTCTTCTGCTGCTCAAAGTCAGCTGACGAGGTTCAGTCGTTGCTGCGATCGGTGTTCTCCACATACGTCTCATCAACTTTTACCAAAACACAAAATCTCGCACAAAAACTTCATTTCTTTAAAGAAAGACACCAACCCAGAGTTGATGTCACTGTGCACTCGATGGCGCAGCACGCCGTGAGCAGACGGCGGTGACTGATGAGGGGCGCGGTCACGGAGCGAGGAAGACGAAGACAGAGAGGAAGAGCTGGGGGCTCGCAGGACAGTCTGTCAGCCATGAGGGGTCAGCAGAAAAACATCTACTATCGATCCAGTCCCACCCACAAAACACATCCACGCTCATGTTATCTGCACACACACACACACAGACACACACAGACACACGCACACACACAGACACACACACACACACACAGACACACACACACACACACACAGACACACACACACACACACACACACACACACACACAGACACACACACACACACACACAGACACACGCACACACACACACACACACACACACAGACACACACACACACACAGACACACACAAACGCACAGACACACGCACACACACACACAGACACACACACACACACAGACACACACACACGCACACACATTTTGAAGGGCGACGAGAGGGTGATTTGACACGAGGAAGTGAAGCCAAGGGGGAAACACACACAGGATATGAGCAGGAGGCTTTTCGACAGGCAGAACGCAAGACCTTGTTTTATCAATCAGCCGCCACAAAGCTTTTGAGCAATTTCTCTCTTTTATTGCTCTTAACAATTTTTTTTTGTCGTTTTCGAGAAAAGCCGTTAGGTTTTAACAACCCTATGTATTGTTTTTTCTTGTCTGGGCAGACTGATAAAGACGGATGGGTCTCTGGAGTCGTGTCTGTTTGCTCCGTCTCAGGGACTGAAGCTCCACCGGGTTACAGGGATGGATAGGAGGGAAAAAACAGCAACTAACAAATTCACAATATAGACACTCCTAATGAACTTGTGTCCGTGCGCCGCCGTAATCCTTGTGCGGAACATCTTCTGCCACGCGAGTGCAGAGGTATTTCATTATTACACTGTAAAAAGATTTCAACACTCGAGCGCTTCCTAAGTCCAAAGTGAAATGAGTTCATTTAAAAGGCCTCGTTATCTGCGCCAGACAAGCCGCTGCTTTGGTTCACATTAAAGTGCAATGTATGTACTTTGTGATGCTCCGGGGGGGGAAAGCAAAGCAAAGTCTGCAGCTTTGGGCTTCACTGAAACAAGATTTAATACTCGCTGCAGGGCAGGTCGTTAAAATGAGATTGACAGCCCTCTGCTGGAGGAGCACATGGTGTCGGCGTTCAGCACCACGGCGCGGCGCCGGCTATGAAATCCACAAATCACCACGCGAGGGCCGCCGCCGCCGCCGCAGAGGAGCAGGATTCGGAATTAGATCGACGGCAGCAGGTCGGGCCCCCGAAGAGTCTGAAAGGAACATTTTTCTTATTTTCTTTCTTTTAACATAGTGATGTATCCTCGCCGAAGCACAGGGACAAAACTCCCCGCCCCTTACCGTTGTGCCACACTGCCCCGTCACTGTCTGAATCCATGACGCTGACACCGCAGCCCGAACTCTACTCTATCACCACATGTAAAGAATATGGAATTTAATATACGTCTGTCTATTTGTATTGTGTATTCCCTGAGGCCTGTGAATCTTTGAGCCGCTGTAGCAGGTGAATTTCCCCAGCGAGAGATTAATGAAGTCTTATATTTAAATCTTTTGATACATAAAACTCCAAATGAGACACGGGCTCGGATGCACACGGCTTGTCACCAAGCCGCCGCTGCTCTCGGACCATCACGGCCCAGATTTAGACGAGATCGATGGTCATGAGATGTGTTCCCATCGAGGCCCGCTGGTCTGGACTCAGTGGACTCTCCACAGGCTCCTCTGGGTGATTGGACTCAGTAGCAACCAAACAGAACCAATTTGTCCAGCGACGCTTCCCAGGTCCTGGGCCTCGGTGTGCACGTGTGTGTGAGTGTGCACACACACTGACACATGGATCAGAGTAGTTAGTACACAACAGTTGCAGTAGGACTGCACACACACACACACACACACACACACACACACACACACACACACACACACACACACACACACAGGGCAGGGTGAAGTGCTGCTGCTGCCTCCTCCCAGCAGTAATGGGCCTTCTAAGCCCAGCAGAAACACTCAGTCACACTCTCAGCTGGAAAATTGATTCTCCCAAGCTTCCCATTCAGTGTGTGTGTGTGTGAGAGAGAGAGAGAGAGAGAGAGAGACGTATCTACCTATCCACCCACCGACCCTGGAAAATGATTAGTAGAAGAGTTTAAATATTTCTAAAGTTGCTCATTTTGTCCCTTTCCATTTTTTTTACCATGAGCATTTGAGTGTTTGATTCTTTTAACCCCGACCATGATTGTTTCCTAACTTTAAATAGTTGGAGGGCTCTTGTTGACATCCTGCCGATGGGTTGACGGGTGAGAAATGGCACGTTGTAATGGTATAGAAGTTTTGAAATACTGCTCTGAAACCACTTGGCTCCACGTGGTTCCACTTCTCCGCGGAGCCGACAGAGCGTCAAGGATAAACCCTTCTTCATCACCACACAGAGAGTCTGTGCCCTCTTGTTTCTGACAAGGTATCAAGGATAAACCCCCTTTTAAACACGACATTGACTCCACGTCTTCTGGTACTGCAACGCGCCGAGATAACGTTTCCCTCGGGCCGCAGCCCCCTTCTGTATTTTAATCCCCTGATGCGCTGACGATACTGACTGTACGAGCTCGAGGCGGCGCGATAGCATGCTGACGCTCACTCACCAGCCGGAGCGCAGTACCTGGCGAAGGGGAAGAGTTGGGACGCCACTATAAATACTGAGCTGCCTAGTTTCTCGCAGAGCCGACGTGGCTCCTCTCATTCATCACCCATTGTTCTTCAACTCCCACAAGAGCAAGAGAGGAGAGGAGGAGTGCGTGAATGAAAGGGAGAGAGACGGACTCAGGGAGGATGAAACGAGTCCACCTCAGTATTTTTGTGTGTGTGTGTGTGTGTGTGTGTGTGTGTGTGTGTGTGTGTGTGTGTGTGTGTGTGTGTGTGTGTGTGTGTGTGTGTGTGTGTGTGTGTGTGTGTGTGTGTGTGTGTGTGTGTGTGTGTGTGTGTGTGTGTGTGTGTGTGTGTGTGTGTGTGTGTGTGTGTGTGTGTGTGTGTGTGTGTGTGTGTGTGTGTGTGTCGTGCGTGCGTGCGTGCGTGCGTGCGTGCGTGCGTGCGTGCGTGCGTGCGTGCGTGCGTGCGTGCGTGCGTGCGTGCGTGCGCGTGTTGATGATCACAGGAAAAAGCTCTGTTCCTAATGTACAATAAGATGAGTGAACCCCCTGCGTGAAACCGAGGACACCAGGCGCCATTCAGGCCGAGGAGAAAATTCCTGCGGGCGAAGAGAAAACCTCGGGAGAAACCTCGGAGAACCAGTAAACCGCGCTCCACCCCATGCCGAGGTGACGGGATGGTAACCGTGGCAATCGAACCCCCCCCCCCGCTCAAACATGTGCTGAACGAAATCGAACGCTCCTCGGCCTGTTTCCGTGTGCGACTATCGAACAGATCTCATCCATTTGCCCAAACTCACACTGAGCTCTGGACAAGATGGCTCTGGTCAAAATGTGAAACTCGAGGCTTCAAAGAAGCTAAATTCCAACCTTATGGGCGACGTCAGGGTGGGTCGCCACTCAGTCAGGACACGTGGCACTTTGAATTAGAGGAGGGTGAAGTCTCTTATTTGCTGCGGGAAGAGGAAAAGAAGAAGCTGTAGCACCTTCTCTAAAATCACATGCAATTGATTTCCAAATGTGAATTAATTTTTTACTACACGAAGGTCAGAGCCCCCCCCCCCCCCGAAGGAGCTAGTTGAGATTCCGTGCACGTCTCCCGACCTCGTCAGCAGGGTTAGTGAACCCGTCATGAGTGGGATGAAAACTGGCATCCCCTCTGCACCCTGTCACACCGACTCACTGCAGCTTAGAAACGTCAAATGCGTCATGATTCACACTTTATGAAGACAGTTTAACCAATGGAACAATCATATTTAAGACTGGTTTAAAGCTAAGCTTTGCTTTGCCGAGCGGTGACTTCCCTCCAGGTACCAGACGACAGAGCGTCGCTCAGGGTCGTCGAGCTGGATGTTGGACTTCAGTGCCACTTCATGTCCGTAACCCTGCGAGTGCGATCGGCCGTGGTCACGGGTCACATGTCCGATATATTCTCTGGCAGGTAGTCGGTGCCATTAGCCTCTGCCTGGAGACCCCCCGCAGAGAGAGAGAGAGGAGGACGATTATTAATGTGACCTTTTCATCCTGGTGAGGTTTTCATCCATCATGTAACCGTCAGACGAGCGTTTCTCTGTGACTTGAATTAATGTCACAAAACAACGTCTCTTTTATTTTAACCAAACGCACATTAGTGTCCAGTGAACCTTCCTCGATGTGCAATAAAACATTTACCAGTTTTCCCTGTCATAAGGGATTAAACTGACCCCCCCACATGCCAAGGTTTGGTGAAACAGGAATGGAATTTAATAGAAACAGAGGAGCCTGACAGAAAGCCATTAAGCCGTCGTGTCTCAAGCCGTAATTGGTCAATTGGTGCCTCTCTGTGACTGTAGTCCCGCGGCGTCCCCGGTGCCTTTTAGTCATTTCAGGTGTTCTGGTCACCGATCTCGTGTTCGGCTGCACCTCCCTGCTGCCGCTTCGTCTCCCTCCTCAGGAATTCAAATAAAGGACCGCTCTGTTCTCCCGACTCCTCACTGGGAGGGAGGCTGAGAGAAACACCTATTGTGCTTTTTTAGTTTTTCCTTTTTCCTCCACTGTGTAAGGTTTTTCAGAAAACTCCTTGTCAGTCATTGGACGATGGCGAAGTGCATAAAGCGTGTCTAGCGGCTAGTCTAGTCATAAACCATGTTCAAATTATGAACCTGATTATGAGGATAATATGTCTTTTTTTAAATAAAAGAGGGATAAAGGACAAAAAAGTGTATTTTTGCACAATTTCCAGTTGCACATGTTTCTGCCTGTGAGGCCTCGTGCTCTGGTGGTCGTCGTCTGTTTGGTGATCCGGCAGATTCTGGTAAAAATTAATATGGCTCACAGACATGGTGAGCTGCCTCTCGCTGTGATGTCACAACTGTAATGATATACTCATAATATTCAGTGGCTTCGTAAACCTGTCCTTTAGAAGAGGAACATAAAGGGAGTGGACAGGACCAACGACACTACCAATCCATGAGTGTAATGGATTGTGAATAATGATAGTGTTATGTTATGAAATCCAACTTTTGTTAAGTGCAGGTTTGGAGCTTGGGGACATATTTCTGGGGGGAAAATATGTTTCCAATTATGTCCATAAACGTGTTGTCACACTGTACCAATTTTCAAAAACATGAGGCTATACGGAGCCTTTTTTTAAATTTGTCCATTTTGAGTGACAGCTGTGGTTTTGCACTTTGGGGACATAATGTATGTGTTCAATTGATGTTTAATCTTGGATCCTGTTCTGTAGATCGTGTTATTGCACATACTTGAATATGATCAATTTGGCTGCATTTAAAAAGCTTTCAGCTGTTTCCATGTTGACTTGCCCGGGCGTAAAGTGTGTACACTGAGTCTGAGTGCTCCAGAATCTGGGCTCTCGTTGTGAGTACAGCTGTTTGTGCACATCGCCCCGCCGCAAACGGATGGTCAGCACTTGTTCAGCAGAGTCGCACATGAAGTCCGTGCTCATGCTAAAACGCATCCGTCATTATCACCGCGTCGCGCAAAGGATGTTAACGTCCGAGTAAAAATCGAATTTGTGACTATAAAGACTGTAAAAATATATTTTTTTTATCTAAAAGTAATGATTTCACTTCAGCTCAAGTGACCCGGTTCATGTATTTGGTTATGGGAAGATTACTGAAAATTTAAACGGACAAGATGCAAGTCGCCGGGTTGCAGTTATGAAGCCTCGAGTTTCGCATTTTGACCAGCGCCATCTTGTGTTTTTGTGCAATGACGTAGAATCTGGGGTGTGGTCTGATTGGACGGTTCCAGCTGTCAATCGCGCTGTATCGACGCTCCAATGCATTCTCATAGAGTCGCCCTCTGCTGGTCAGTACAGAGAATACGGGCTTTCAGGCACTTCAGCATTGGCTTCGTTTAAAAAAAATGTCAACAAGTGTCAAAATACCACACAATGTAAACATGAGGTGTTTCTTTTCTTTTCCCGGCGTGGGCAGAGTCAATTTAAACACATTTTGTGTGAGCATGCTACATGCCGTGTTTGTGTGTGTGTGTGTAATAAGACGGTTGCATAAGGAGCTGTGTAATAGGATTGGGGGCCATCTGCCTCCCCGTGCTGCCCACAGAGCGTCTCGTGTCCCCGACGGCTCCCAGCGGCACCGCCAGTCAGCGACAGATACAGCCAACTCGGTTTCCTTGGGAATAAAAACCAAAAAGTTGGGAGAAATTCGACTGGCTTTTAGTTTAAACTCATTTAACTTTGACTGTTTTTGGCTGCAGAAGAAGTCCAGACATGTACGGGCTGATCTGTATGGAGGTCTGACGATGACCCACTATTCCCGCTGATCTACCTCCGCTCGGCGTAACGGGATCCCCGGTAGACTCCCGCGGCTCGGAGCTTCACGGGGGGGATCCTGATGCACAACCTCAAGAAAATCCCGGCAAAGCGCCCTGCTGCTTGTGCAGCGTGGCAATTAAGTCCATCTTATCTTAATCCGATGGCAAAGTCCACTGGAAAAAAGATAATTTCACTCCAGGTTTCCAGGCAGAAGAATAATACGGTCCTTATTAGCAGGATCTCCCGACAGGGGGGTTATGCATCGTGGCTGCATGAGGTCGTCGTCGGAGCGGTCGAAGTTATTCCTCTCCGGCTCCACTGGAGGGAGTGGACCTAGAAGTGCTGCCTGTCTAGTTTACATCCGATAAGATGATGAGAACCAAGTCATTAGTGTTCTACTGTATCGGGTTTCTCTTGAGTGAAACTGGATTTGCCCCCGTGGCTCCTTTGAGGGGTCCTGATTTAGGGGACATCAGATACTTCCTGTTTTAACAGGGGAGCCCCCCCCCGCCCCCCCAAGCTCTTATTATATATTAAAACCGATGTAGCAATTGTTCAATCACTGAGGTCTTACAAAGATATATTTAGCCCAATATTTGAAACAGAAAGTTCTGCTTCACAAGTTCTAACTCAGTGATTCTGTACGTTGTGACTGGTCGTGGTCATCTGTCGGTCAGTGTAGAGCTGCAACAGTAACTTGATTAATTGATTAGTAATGGAATTACTAAATTAATCTTCAACTATTTTGATAATGATTAATCAAGATTCTCTCATTTCAGCTTCTTAAATGTGAATATGTTCTGGTTTCTCTGCTCCTCTGTGACAGTAAACTGAATATCTTTGGTTTGTGGACCAAACAACAACATCATCTTTGAAGTTTGTGGAAACACAATTTACATTTTTCACCACTTTATGACATTTTATGGACCAAACAACGAATCGATTAATCGAGAAAATAATGGACAGATTGAAAAGAATGGCCAGTCTGTGTATGAGCTGTTCCTGTTTGTTTATTGGAAATCCTTGTGTTTATATTTATCATTTAGTTTTTTTCTATATTGTGCAAACAGAACACAATCCACAGAAGTGCTCCAGCTGCCAGTCAGCTGCCGTCGACATGATCAGTCACAGAAACTGGACTCCGTGACACCTCCTCCTCCCACTCAGTTGCTCTTTGTGCAGCATTCCGGGACCTGGAAGGCCAAAACTTCTTGACTTGAACTTACTCTCCAACGTTTGAGCGTTAACTCCAGACAACAGCTGTTGTACCAGAACAACCCTCTTTATTGTTGTTGCTTCAACACTGAGTCAACGGTGATCACTGCGTGTCAGTCTGAACAGCAGTTTGGAAAAATGCATTTGGACAAATATGATATATGACGTCAAACTGAACAGAGTCGTTTGACTCTATGAAATAGTCCTGCGGTGCCGTGAATGTGTGATCGGCTGAAATCATTCCTGCACTATATCCCTCACAGATCCATAATGGATGACGGCTCAGCGCCATTTCATACAGGGTCAAAAACCCCTCACTCTTATACAACCAGGCTTAAGTGGTGCCGGATGAATATAATCTGTCACATCCAATCAACGGAGGCTCTACAGTATGAAAGGGAGAGCAGGGTGGGGTTAAAGAACAGAGAAGTGGGGGGGTTGGAAAATTAAAAGATGGAAAGTCAACTGGTGGAGACAGACAGACAGAACTTCAATCAAAAAAAACAACCCACTTTGAATAAGTCATGTCTTTCTAATAGACTCCAGGAAATAGTCATGAATACATAAAGAGGGAAATATGCATTAATCAGATCCTCTTACCTCCTCCTCCTCTTCGGGGGCCGCGCTCAAAATTGTACCTTTTCTCGTCACTAATCTGGCACGTTGACAGAGTCAAAGAGAGATGGAGAGACGGGGGAGAGATAGAGATGTATATCGTATCAACAGTCCCGAGCACAGTAATCCTTTTGTTTTTATGTTTTTTGTTTCTTTACTTCAACACGCCAGCCTGTGGGCATCCCGTTCATGCCATGAATCCGTAACATACAAGAGTGAATAAGATAACGTGTGAAAAGGAAACGGAGCAAAATGGCTGCTCTCCAGTTTCCTGTGGCACCTGTTACCTGTTTTCTTCAGAGTGGAGGAGAGAGAGAGGAAGAAGAAGGGCAGGTGAGGAGGCTGTGTGTGTGTGTGTGTGTGTGTGTGTGTGTGTGTGTGTGTGTGTGTGTGTGTGTGTGTGTGTGTGTGTGTGTGTGTGTGTGTGTGTGTGTGTGTGTGTGTGTGTGTGTGTGTGTGTGTGTGTGTGTGTGTGTGTGTGTGTGTGTGTGTGTGTGTGTGTGTGTGTGTGTGTGTGTGTGCGCGCGCGGTGCGTGTGTGTGTTTGTGTCACCTGCATTGCAGCGGGAGCTAAATTTAGAGTGGAGTCTGGCAGAAGTGTGACTGCTTCAATCTCATTCTTCCTCTACTCGTCCTAATAGACGGACGGACAAATAAATATATAGATGGACGAATAGATATAGATATAGTGTGATGGTGAACGGAAGCCGTAAAAGAGCAGGAGTGACAGTGGAGGGTGGAAATGAGTCGGTGAGGGAGCAAATGGAGAGAGAGAAGACGAGAGAGAGAGAGAGAGAGAGACAGAAGACAGGAGAGAGAGAGAGAGAGAGACAGAAGACAGGAGAGAGAGAGAGAGAGAGAGAGAGAGAGAGAGACAGAAGACAGGAGAGAGAGAGAGAGAGAGAGAGAGAGAGGAGAGAGAGAGAGAGAGAGAGAGAGAGAGAGAGACAGAAGACAGGAGAGAGAGAGAGAGAGAGAGAGAGAGAGGAGTCAGACAGCAGGAGGCTGGTGGGAAGGACCAGCTGCCATCTTCACTTCTCTTCCATTTCTCTCTCCCTCTCTTCCTCATCTCTTCTCCCTCTCTCAACACTTTTGTGTGTGTGTGTGTGTGTGTGTGTGTGTGTGTGTGTGTGTGTGTGTGTGTGTGTGTGTGTGTGTGTGTGTGTGTGTGTGTGTGTGTGTGTGTGTGTGTGTGTGTGTGTGTGTGTGTGTGTGTGTGCGCGCACTGGCCTCATTCACAATCTGCCGTCCATCGGATTATTTCTTTCTTTCCTGGCCACAGCTGCAGAACTGGTTGTGTGCAGGCTCCTGCAGGACGTCACCAGAGGCAACGTCCGTACTGCAACTACTGTTCAAATTCTATACACATGACGACAGGTGGAAATATTGTTTTACATTCCAGATGTAACAGACCCTAGTATCACCAATATAATAACTGCAAGGAATTTAAGATATTAGAAAAAACATCAAACCCGTCTAGACGCAAATTTCGCGGCGCTGACTCCAAATTCTTCCTCCCACCAAATAATCAAACTCCAACTCAGTTCTAATGTTAATTTCTTGTCACGATGAATTTCTTGTAAAGTGCTGTAGATTGGCGATAACATGCTAATCTGCTAATGCTAATCACAAACGGTAAACAACTCTATATTTAAATCTCCCATTTGATTCACGAACACGGGAGGAAAATCCAGTCAAATGAAATAAATACCAACCATTAGTTTAGTTTCATTGTAATAGTCTACCTAACTGTAAATATTAATGAATTCATGATTTATTTATGAAGCCACACTTCAGATAATTCCGATTTTGAATGAGGGCGTCAACTTATTTCAAAGTTACGGCAGAAAAAACACTGTCTTGTTTTTGTGCTGTTGTGCTTCTCGTCTCACACGAGCTCGGCATACCAAGTGGGCCCAGAAGAGAGAAGTTCTCCGAGCACTGCCGGCAAATTCATCGCAGTTTATTAATAAAGCTCGGCAGCAGCCACACAAGAACAAATCTCCGCCATCATCGGCGTCACTGGTTTATGACGACTCTAATTGCAGAGTTTATTGAACCTCGGAGGCTCTGCCGCGTGTCGAGTGTACGGCGATTCAAGGTTGTGGCGCTTTTTTCGTGACTTATTTATAATCCATTAGATTTATTGTATATTACTGTAAACCCATCTTCATATTCAGTGCTATAAAATCAATAGGCTGGGCACATGTCTAATGTTCACTAGATCAATTAAATACAGGAGGAAAGAGAGGAGAACACTAGAGATGAATAGATGGATGGATAGATAGATAGATAGATGGATGGATGAATAGATGGATAGATAGATAGATGGATGGATGAATAGATGGATAGATAGATAGATAGATGGATGGATGAATAGATGGATAGATAGATAGATAGATGGATGGATGGATAGATGGATGGATGGATGGATGAATAGATGGATAGATAGATAGATAGATGGATGGATGAATAGATGGATAGATAGATAGATAGATGGATGGATGGATAGATAGATAGATGGATGGATGAATAGATAGATAGATAGATAGATGAATAGACAGATAGATGGATAGATAGATAGATGATGAAAATATGGGCTCAAGCATCTCAGAGGACAACAGCCACCACCTGATGGGATTTTGAGTCCAGCTGCAGTGGTGCAGTGGTGCACAGTTCACAACTCACATTAGATTAACTGTCTTCCTGCTCTGTAATTGGGGAAGTGAAGGATTATATTCCATTGGCAGTTGTATAGGCGCCGCACTCCGACCATGAGGGGCCGCACACAAGGCTAAAGAACGGAGACAACTGAGAGGAAGAAAAAACTAATAATAAAGCGTGTTCCAACTATTCCAACGGCGCCACAGTCATCGTCCGTTGTCATGGCGGTGCCCTTGACGCTGACTGTGCACCACACACCTGCTCCAGCAAAGGGCGACTGTGCGCGTTGACCTCTGCGGCCGAAAACGCAAATATGTATATATTACATGTACATACACCTCCTCATTAACGTGGATGTGATGTAGAGAGGTGCAGGGGGGGAGGGGAGAAAAGAAAAACAGATCCCAGGTAGAAGTTTGTTGACCATGAGGTTGACACGGCTCATTAGGGCTGAGGCGGAAATAAATGTGAATTGTGCATGAGAACACAATACACTGGATTCATAACAATTCATCGGAGCAGGAAACACAAACCTAGAGTTGTGGATGTGGATGTCCCTCTCTCTCTCACGGCAACATTATTTTTCATATCTCTGCTATCACAAAGACAAACCACCAAATGATGCGAGCGTAAAATTCTGTCCCGAGATAGCGCTCGCTCACCGGGTGAGCAGGTAGCAGAGATCGACACACTGGGGAGGGAAACAATTCCGAATCATTGGAATGCAAAATTGAAATATATATATATATATATATATATATATATATATATATATATATATATTACAATTTGAGTGTTGTGGTGTTTTATTAGCCCTCCTCTTTTTCATATTGGTTCATCCATCAAATGCCAGAACGAGGGCCCTTGTCCAGCCTCTTTCACTTGGTTCCAAAGCAGCGATGGAAGTGAAACTATCTGTTTCTCCACATGTAGGAAAATGCAGGAATAAGATAATTCGAAAGGTCACAAGTAGAGACCGACCAATAATATCGTCCGGTATGAGTCTTTCAC
Source organism: Scophthalmus maximus (assembly GCF_022379125.1). NCBI lineage: Eukaryota > Metazoa > Chordata > Actinopteri > Pleuronectiformes > Scophthalmidae > Scophthalmus > Scophthalmus maximus. The sequence goes on along the minus strand of NC_061524.1, from coordinate 916,810 downwards.
AGACATATCGGTAAAAAAAAGTGCATTCATGTTTTACATTTGACTTAAAATAAAATATTTATTTTAAGTGAAGTTCTAAATATTTTGTTGACTTTGTTCATTTTTATTTATAGTTATTTGATAAATGTTTGGATAAACTAAATTATCAGGAAGGAAATTTTAGGAATAAAACAAAACATATAGAATGTGCTCTGCAAAACAAAAAGGTTCTGTGTTCATGGTGTTTCCAAATTTTTACGTGGAGTGATCAAGTTTGCAGCTGTAGCTTTAATTCATGTACATAAACATAAAACTATGAGGTGAAAGAATCGCAGCAACCAGCCAAAGAACTTTGTGTGGATTTTAGAGGGAAAACATGTAGCAAAAATAAGAGAGAAGAAGGAGAACAGCGGTGCTGAGACAATCATGAACAAAGACCCGGCGAACGCTGTCTGAGTCTGCAGGAGGTTGTAGAGTCAGATAAAAGCAGGATGGAAGAAATCAAACACAGACGGCGACAGTGGACCGACCGTCCTGTGTGAAGGAGGGAAGACGGGGGAGGACTCGTGTAGATGACATGACTCCAGTCCACTCCCTTGATGCTCCTGCCAAAATATGACATGTTAAAAACAGCAGCTGTACAAGACGTACAGAAAAATAGATGTGAAACCTCTGGTGCCGTTAAGAAAGACGACAAAATATCAATACCAATAAATAACACTTGCCTTATCCCATGATTGAAAATTACATTTTGGAAACTATAACTTTTTCTGCCCAAGATATCTAGTTTCTTTCAGTCGACATAATTCCATAAGTAGCGTTAAGCTTGGACATACATGACATGGATTACAATGAACAATGAAATGAAAAGCTTTAGGGTGGGAGCATGAGACTGTAACTCCAAAATGATAAAAGTAAAAATAAAAATAGTCTTAATACGCAGTACGGAACTTTGTGTTCGTCATTTAATACCCTTGATGGTGGTAAGAGGAGCGATGATCTGATCACAGGTTATTTCAGTAAACGTCAATGTCTACCTTCCCCAACAACCTTCGCTCTCTTTAGTGTGCGTGTGAGGACGACGTCGCCTCCATCCATCAAATGGAAACGGCCCTTGACACGACCTCAGCTCAGTGTTGGAGCGCAAGAAAACAGAGAACAGAGGCGACATCAAGAAAACCAGCGATGCCCTTAACTGAAGACAATAGACCTTCCGCCGCAAACCGCAGCGTCGAGAGGGATAATTACACTTTTCATTCAATTTGAATGGGTCAAGTCTTTTATCCTTCGTCTTTAAGGATCTGTCACTTTCCCCCGAAATGTTAACCACCAGACGGTTCAAAGACTAAATGTCAAGTTTGAGTTGGAAAGGGATTGTTGTCAAAGTTGAGCGTACAAAAGGTCGGGGGCTGCTGCACCGACTGAAGGGATTCTCCGCCTCCACAAAAGTTCATGGAAATCACCTCAGTTAGTTTTTTTGTGTTGGTCCTTGGGCGGAGGTAGGAATTAAACAGATTATTCCAGAATAATTAGCACAAATAATGGCGACAAAGAATAAAAGAAAGCGAAGAAAATGAGAGTAATGCTACGCTCACACCAAACGCTGAAGGGTTAATTCAGACTCGGGGGCGATGCGAGTGATGCAACGTGAGTAACGCGTATAAGAAGTGAAATGTGCTTCACTCGCTCGAGTTGAAACATTTGAACGTGAGCCAAGTATTTGCGTCCCACGGAGAACGGGCGGACGCTCGCTGGTTGATGATCCTGGGGCCGAAACTCGTGTGAGTGAGTCTCACATCGTAAATATTCCTCTGGTGTCTGGTGCGAACACTGCAGCTTAAAGATGTGCCGATGTTAAACACAACGAAGATGCTTCAAAGAAAAACTGTGTTGAAGTAAAGTGCAAAATTCCCAACAGCTTTCTTTGAAAATGGATGTTTATCCATATGTGTGTGTGTATATATATATATATTCCTTTTAAAGATCTCAGTGGTGAAGCCTGGTGGTGACATCAGAAGATGTGTGTGTGTGTGTGAGAAGAAACAAACATTGTTCCAATCCACTTATTAAGAATCGGTTGTGTGTGGCGTCAGTCGAGCTCCTCACCACATTAGTGTCCACGCTCGCTGCCCCCAGGCGGCCGGTGGCGAACGTGACCCTCCTGCTGTGGTCTTGGCCCAGCGGTGGGTCTCTCTGAGGCGAGCAGATAATCCCCCCCTCCCCCCCATCTCTCAGGGCCCGGTGGCGGATTAATGGCCTGGCGGCTGGATTCAGACGCTCCGTCTTCTCCGATAATCAGAGGCAGGGCCGAGGACTGTTTGGGAGAGTGTCTTTAAACACACACACACACCAGACGTGCACAGATCACACAGAAGGAAAAACAAAAGCAAGACTCTGAAATTCAGATTCTCCCCTAAGGAGCCTGTTTGGAGCTTCACAGTCTGTTGAACTTGTATTTCTGATGAAACCTAAACGGTGGCGGGCGGCGTCTGTATCCAGCTCGTATGTGAGATTTTAACAAGGACGCAGCTTTTCTTTGTTTAAGACAGTTTATCTGCCAGTGTCCAGTTCGTCCAGTGGCGTGATTGTCAGAACGCGGTGAGACACACTGAAAGACGAGAAGGGAGAAAATAACATTTCTCTATTTGCTCTACAAATAAAAATTGTGTCCATGAAAGAAGCAGCTTCCTCCGTCGCCTCCCTGCGTAAATACAGTCGACGTTAAGACTCCTCTTATCCAAAGTTCAGTCGCCGTGATTTGTTGCAGCATTTTATTTCATTGGAGCCAAGTTTTTCACTCCTGCAACAAGTGTGTGATAAGACAAATGGGAAATAGTGCGTCCCCGTGTTAATCCCCTGTGGTTCTGCGTGCGTGCGTCTCAGCCACGGTGGAGCGATGGAAGGGTTCATTTCTTTTTTCCGTTTCCTTACAGAAGGAAAACTATCTGAACACAACATCGTCAGTCCGTTTCACGACAGACTGACTTTTGGTTGGAAAGGGATTTTCTGGCGGCCGTGACTAACACTTCCCTCAGCCGCCTGGATGAATCCGTGGGACAGTTGGTGGCATTCTCCACGTGTCCTAGTCAAAGAGAACGAGTGAGTCATGTGACGGTCACTCCGGCCAACTGTGTGAAGGGGTCGGGAGGTCACCATCACATGTAAAAGAGTAGAACAAGGGTTAGTGAGGATTCAAAGTTCATGAGCAAACACGAACATTTCCACACGTCAGAATTGATTTGTAATCACGTATTAATCACAACACAAACTACATTAGCTAAAGAGACAACACTTGCTAAAAAGGATTTTTTTTATTTCCACGTTTCTCCGCTGGTTGGGCGTCACTTTTTGCTACTATCTGAAAGTGGATTTTCACGCCGCATTATGGATCATTTATATTCAGTTGTATCATATGTGGTTGTATTATTTTTACTGGTGCGAGTAGCGAGAATATAAAAAAATAGCTGAGAATATTTGCCAGTTCTCTGTTGGACGCTGACGTCGACGCGATTTCATCATCGGCACAGGTCTAGATTTGTGTTTCCGACCCAGATAATGGTCCAAAGAAGCATCTACTTAAACGTCCGCCCGGTCCAGTCGAGGGAAAACAAGCCCAGAGATTTATGAGATCTGTACTCGGGCGGACACTGATTGATGAAATTGTGCCGTATGTATCTGGCTGTGCAGATAAATACATGTAATCAGAACTGTAACCCTCAGACCTGCTCCCCACGCTCTGAGCATAGTACAATGTCCGTCCCTCCAACTGTATTTATTTCAGTTTACCTTCCACTTGTTTTGGGTAATGACAGAACCTTCTACTCTTTTAATCCACCTGCTTAATTTAGATCACACAGACTTTTTCCTTCAGCCTTGAATCAAACCCCCGCAGCAGGCAGCTGAGGCCCAGTGACGGAGACAGACCGACCCCCTCTGAGTTTCCCCCCGTGGTGACTAATTAACCTTTCAGGTTCTCCAAGAAACCCATCGTCATCCTCATCATCATCCTCATCATCATCATCATCATCATCATCCAGTCTGCGCGCGTCGGATCAGCTGCTGACATGTTCCTCTGGACGTCAGTTCTGTCCATCGACGGAGACGTTCTCCGTCCGTCTCCCTCGAGTATTCGGAGGTCGTCTTCATTCTCCACGTAACCAAAGCAGATTGGTTCCTTTTTGATTTCAGTCTCACGAGCCGCCGTCTGTTCGAGTCCCAAGTCCTCACGTCGCCCTCCGGTTTCTTAACGGCAACCTGATGAGTGTCTAATGCCACAGCTGACGTGGGATGTTTCCAGAGGCTGATGTGGTTTTAACACACTCGAGACACGACGCTGAGGAAAAACAGTCACGGTCCCTCGAACGGACACTCCCGTTCCGTCAACTCCCCGGTATATTCCTAATTGCTCCAAAAGATGGATGGATGAAGCCTTTTTATCCGCCGGCTTTCTCTCTGTTCCTTTAATGAGCTGTCAGACTTGACTCAACCTCCCTCTCTCTCTCTGTGTGAGAGGCTCCAGCGAACATCTTCTTCCTGACCGTGTATTTCCACCAACAGGCTCGACCAACACAAAGCTTTTAATTCCCATAATTAAAACCTCACGTTATCTTTCACATCTGCCATTGTTTTCCCCGATTATTACGATCAATACTTTATTTTTCTCTGCTGACGACCTCACTACTAGATCTTTAGAGATGTGGCTCGTCCTTCAGGTATCAGTTCTCCAAAGGCTTGATGTCGCATGTCATATTGACCTCAATATCATCCTCAACAAATATACAGAATATAAGAATATTTCTCTAAATCCACTGGTATTGGATATCGGCCAGTTTGCAGGTATCCGAATCCATATCGGGAAGAGAAAAATGATTTTGGAACATCTCAATTAAAAAGCTTTTAGAGATGAAAATGGCCAAAACAAACAAATTCCTGCCCACGAAGAGAAGAAGGTTTTGTGCAGAGCTCTGACCCAAATACACAACAACCTAAATTTACGCTGATCAGCCGCCGAACGAACTTAATGAGTTCAGTGAACGCTCAGTGGGCCACTTCATCCGACTCATCATCTTCAGCACTTGAACTCATGAACTCGGAGTTCGTTTTTTTCCTCTCTCCCCGGAATCCAACATGAAGGCAACTTTTTTCTACTTACAGCAACTTAATGACGTGAGAAGTTGAATCCCACGAAACCGATAATGAGATTTTTACTGCGTAGAATTCTCCAACAGTCGAGGAAATCGGTAGCAACAACACGGACCTGGCTGAGTTCACAGCTTGTTGTTGTCTGTTCCAGCCTCCAATCCAAATATTCCCTCAACACACACACACACACACACACACACACACACACACACACACACACACGGACTTAGACACACAGCCCAAACACACGGCGACACACAATCTCATATGTGCACAGCAAGTTCTTTCACAAGAGAGGGAGTGGGGGGAAAGCTCTATTACTCTTCCTCCTCTCACAATTTCTCAAGGGGTCTTAAAAAGTAATGTGTTTTCAAATGCAGGGCTCCAGCTTGTCGCGGGGGCTCGGCCGGCCGTGATATACGAGCGGAGAAATGAGCGAAGCGGCAGCCGCGGCCGTGCAGGAGCAGGGAACTGAGCGCGGTCGGTCTCCGGCTTTGCGGGAGTGTGTTATGGGGATGTGTCGCACACGCCGGTTACAGAGGAGGAAAACATCACGGGCGATGTGAATACGGCACAGGATGCAGGGAGCACGGGCGCGGAGCGGCGGCGGGGAGAAGTCGGCGATGCAGAAAGGCTTTGAGATGTTTGCCGAGCGCAGCTTTACCACAACGTGCAGAGAGCGTCTTCACAGGGCGACGGCACGAGGCGGCGGACGCAACCTGCTTAATGACCTTCAGTTGACCCACTTGAATAATCAAGACGTGTCGGCTCGGAGGCCTGTGACACCAACACACCACAATCCCCTGGAATTGATCGTGGCCTCTTTATTGGGTACACCTACACCTAGGATCAGACATGGCAGTAAAACCACCGACAGGTGACGTGGGGTGACATCGATTCTCTCGGCGAGGATGTTCGATCATACACATTAAAAAACGGTCCAACACTTTCAGGCAAATCTGAAACATTATTATATTTGCACATCTGGAATTTATGCAAAAAGTCTTGGATAGTGTTTAGATTTCACAGGTCTTCCTGGAAAAGTGGTCAAGATAAGCGTGTGTGTCTTGGGTGGCACAATAGAGGCAAACCGTATGCAGTATATATATATATATATATATATATATATATATATATATATATATATATATATATATATATATATATATATATATATATATTCCCATATATACTTGGTGAGCAGTTTTCCTCAGCGATTCACATGCGAGTCCAGTATCCAGTTCTCATTATACGTCCGTGACGGTCTCCTCTTGAGAGGACAGCACTTCAGCTTCATCGCCACGTTTCACCGCCGCCGCCACAATCACACTCTCTAGAAACCAATATACACTCCATCAATCTGCAGTCTCATGGACACATTTCTCAAACATATGCTCGAAAGAAAAAAACTCTATGAAATATGGATTTAGAAAAGAGACTTTTAGTCGTTTAGATTTCAGGTTTAAGTAAGTGTTGGACTTGTACCTGTGTATTGTGTTACTGTTGTATTGTATTTTTATAAAAATTCAAATCTAGAAAGTATAAGAAACTGAGACGAGATCCAGATCCAGATTTATTTATCCTGATGTTTCTTCTCCTTTAGCCCAGTTACTCATATAAACGTGTGTGTGTGTGTGTGTGTGTGTGCGTGGGTGCGTGCGTGCGTGCGTGCGTGTGTCTGTGTGTGTGTGTGTGTGTGTGTCAGCATCTATTAGCGTGATTCGCTTGTTGGCAGTCGGTCTGGTGCGTGCGTCCCCTGTTTTGGTGTTTTCACCGTCGTCCACCTGCTTTGCATCGCGGCAGCGGCTCCCTGACGGACGACGAGGTGCTAATTCGCAGATGCTGAAGGGAGTAAATGGGTTCGGGGCATTTATGGTGGTGAAGTGTAACTATAGAGAGAGAGCAGAGAAAACCAATTAGAAATCCAATTACACCTATAATCACCGAGAGTCATGCTGCTTAATCTTGTCCTTGTATAGTGAGCTCATGGTGGAAGGGGGGGGTTATGTCATTCATGCCAATGGATTTATTACGTGCGGGGGGGGTGTAACGTAATGTTTTCACATGATGCAGAAACAAAAGCGCATAATTAAGAAGGAGGCCGCCTCACAACAGCTACAGCCTGAAGTATCTCAGTCCACCTTCGAATCACTTCAACGGTTTGTGCATCAAAGGGCATGATTACATACGAACACATGTAAAAGATGTTCACACACACACACACACACACACGCATTAATGTGGCCACACGTGAGGATGAGACCTATCTATAACTCCGAAAATAGCACCAATGGATTTAATTTGGCAGTGTTTGCATTCCTCACGGAGTGTGTGTGTGTGTGTGTGTGTGTGTGTGTGTGTGTGTGTGTGTGTGTGTGTGTGTGTGTGTGTGTGTGTGTGTGTGTGTGTGTGTGTGTGTGTGTGTGTGTGTGTGTGTGTGTGTGTGTGTGTGTGTGTGTGTGTGTGTGTGTGTGTGTGTGTGTGTGCATACAGTAAGGGAAGCTCTAATTAGTGCTCCCTAGTTTGTGCTCTACATGTGAGAAAACTTTCCCCCCTCTTCTCTCCAAGGCCCCGGAATCTGAAGAGTTTTTCTTTTTTCCGTCCTGCACAGCGATAAACACGAATCTTTGAAGTGGAGTTTCTGAGCACCGGCCCGATAACAATCCCAAAACCCGCGGCAGCAGCATCGCCGGCCTCGCGTCACCACAACCTCCAGTGTCCCCGCGACCCCGCGTCACACGAGCACTTTTGTTTTCCTCGACAAGTTTCGTACAATGGGCTCAAAAGAAAAAGAGAAAAGTAGACTTTCAGAAGATGTATTGGAAATACAGTTATTCATATTAAAATGACACTGATCTAGAACAGAAATTGCAGTAGCTACATTTTTATTTTGTGTGAGTGTGAAGAGCGGAAATCCTTGTGTGTAAAGTGCGATGACGTACACGTCTCATCTGTCTGTTTGATTTGTCTCCGACTAATCTGTCGCCCCCTCCATCTCTCTCTCTCTCTCTCTCTCTCTCTCTCTCTCTCTCTCTCTGTCTCTCCCTCTCTGTCTCTCCCTCTCTCTCTCTCTCTCTCTCTCTCTCTGTCTCTGTCTCTCCCTCTCTGTCTCTCCCTCTCTCTCTCTCTCTCTCTCTCTCTCTCTCTCTCTGTCTCTCTCTCTCCCTCTCTCTCTCTCTCTCTCCCTCTCTCCCTCTCTGTCTCTCTCTCTCTCTCCCTCTCTCTCTGTCCCTCTCTCTCCCTCTCTCTCTCTCTCTCTCTCTCTCTCTGTCTCTCTCTCTCTCTCTCTCTCTCTCTGTCTCTCTCTGTCTCTCTCTCTCCCTCTCTCTCTCTCTCTCTCTCTCTCTCTCTCTCTCTCTCTCTCTGTCTCTCTCTCTCCCTCTCTCTCTCTCTCTCTCTCTCTGTCTCTCTCTCTCTCTCTCTCTCTCTCTCTCTCCCTCTCTCTCTCTCTCTCTGTCTCTCTCTCTCCCTCTCTCTCTCTCTCTCTCTCTCTCTCTCTCTCTCTCTCTCTCTCTCTCTCTCTCTGTCTCTCTCTCTCTCTCTCTCTCTCTCTCTGTCTCTCTCTCCCTCTCTCTCTCTCTCTCTCTCTCTCTCTCTGTCTCTCTCTCTCTCTCTGTCTCTCTCTCTCTCTCTCTGTCTCTCTCTCTCCCTCTCTCTCTCTCTCTCTCCCTCTCTCTCTCTCTCTCTCTCTCTCTCTCTCTCTCTCTCACTCCTCGCCACCCGCTCGCTCACTGTCGAGCTAAGAGCCATAATGCTGGAATAATGAAATTAATGTTTTATGGGCCATTACTGCGAGAAGAAAAGAAGAAGTCCAGACAGATCGAGGAGATCGTGTGTGTGCTGTTCTCTCTTGTTTCTCCCTCGGCAAACTCATCTCACTCGGTTATTAGCGAAGCAGCTGGGAGGATTTTTTATTTTTGAAAATTGAGGTCACGAGTCGGGCTCGCAGCTTTTCTCTACGAGTCTCGTTTCTGTTTGTGCCGAGCAAATTTCAAGATCTTGTGTGTGTGGAAGAAAAGAAATAGTTACCTTCGCTTCTTCTTTCGCGCAGGATCTGATCTAAAAAAATGAATATCACATTTTGAAGCTGCGTTAACTGATGTCTCAGCCACTTGGGGCAGTGAAACCAAAATGGGATTACGTTAATCTATGTACCGATCATGGTCAGCACTTTGGCCTCACAGCAGGAAGGTTTCTGGGTTCGAGTCCCGGTTCAAACCAACCAGGGCCTTTCTGTGTGGAGTTTGCATGTTCTCCCGTGTGTGCGTGGGTTCTCTCCAGGTTCTCCATCTTCCTCCCACAGTCCAGAGACATGAGAATGGGGTCAGGTTCATTGAGACTCTAGATTGACCGTAGGTGTGAATGTGAGAGTGAATGGTTGTCCGTCTCTGTATGTGGCCCTGTGATAGGCTGGGACCTGTCCAGGGTGAACCCCGCCTCTCGCCCAATGTCAGCTGGGATCTGCTCCAGCCGCTCGCGACCCTTCAATGGATAAAGCGGTAGACGATGGATGGATGGATGGATGGATGGATGGATGGATGGATGGATGGATGGATGTACCGATCCCTGGTCTGTTAAAGTAGTTTCACTCAGATAAAACACACTTCTTCTGTGCCGCCACTGGCAAGTTGTGTTTTCAGAGCGGCGGCGGCGAGGAAGAAGAAGAAGAAGAAGTGATTTCTGCATCATCTCTACCGAGGACGCGTTTAATTTTCAGCAAAATAAATGATCCCAGCACTATTTCAAGTGTCAAATGTTTTGTGGGCGAGAATAAAAGAATACTTTTTTTTTTTTTTTTTAAACTCAGCAGCTTGTGAAAAGTGCAGTTGTAGGAGCGATGAAAAATTCATAAACTCCTGAACTGTTGGAGAAATGATTCCTTGTGACTGTTGCAGTTTGGCTGCTCTCGGGAGTAACGGCGTTTGGGTTCAGACGGTGTGTGCGTCTGTCCGACCGCGCGTGGTAGAAGAAAGGGAGAACGGGACTTATTTACTCCATTTCATCACGTCGTGTTCCTTCTGCACTCACCGCCTCTTTAAACGGCTCCCCGGCTCATCGGCCGCCTCCGGCTCGTCTCGCCAGAAGTCTTTGGTAAAACTTTGTGACAGATGGAGGCAGAATGTCCGACCAACACATTCGCGTGTGTGAAAACACACATCGCACACGAAGTCAACACAACGAACAGGTCTGTTTTTTTGGAGGCAGGGCTGAAGCTCCCATTGAGGACATCGAGGTCCGGACCTCGGTATATAAAAACCACAGCTGTATAGATATATCACCATGACACCGTGTATGGAATCGCTCCGCGATGCCTTCATCAAATATCACTTTTTACCTTTCTTTGGCCACTTGATATAGACACAGCATCAGATAACTTACAGAAATGTAAACTCTGTCTTGTCCTGGTTATTTGGCTACAGCCGCGTGTCGGGGGGCTTCATAAATCATAGGGAGGTCGTAGATTTCTATCATCAGCTCTGCTGAAAAGCGTCTCGCGACGGTTGTTCATTGATCAGAGGCCTGGAACGCTGCCTGAACAAGTGGAACGCGGTTTTTCATATGTGCTGATGAGGTTGTGTTGGGTTCATGCCGCTGCTACTTTATGGTCTTTAGTCTCCGTTCAGAAGGACTTGGCTGCGCCGTGGCTCGTCTGGATAAAAGTATTACGTGTCTCGTGAGGAGAGGGTTTGGTCCAATGGAGGAGCCTGGATCCCGTTTGCTTTAACGTTCAACAAGTAGGACTTAGTGTTTGATTCCTTCCTTTCCTTCTTTGTCACCTCTACGATTGCAATCGCAGTTCATGTCCGCAATTCTTTTTTTGCCTTGCACCTTCAGGTAAAGCGCGGGGTATGAACACACCATGACACGTTACAATGGACTGCATCAACATCATTGTGCAGTTGGGTCATTGGTCGGAACAACATTTCGTCCAACGTAAACTACCTCATCGTATCGACCTATGTCCTAACCCTCCGATTCCACCCATGCCCTAAGAATAGTACCAACGGCAGCAAAGGACCTTATGTACTGGACCATTGTGGTCATGGTTACATAACATGCAGCTATGGTTTTAGAACGGTTTAAAGGAAGTTTGTCAGTGAAGACGCTACAACTTGCTCAAGCACGATCAGGACTATCATGACTCCCCTTCGACCTCTAGACACACAGACACGTCCACGTCCAATTCAAATATGTAGAAATGGGACGAACCAAAGCAACGCGTGGGATATTATTTCCCCACATGTTTTCTGGCCGGCACCTGTGAAGCATTTCACAGTATGTGTTTGTTCCATTTGGGGGTTTCTCCTGACTGCAGCCAATGCGGACTACTATCGTGAAGTTTAATTTTATCGCTTCCCACAGTTGGCTCTCAGTCAGCAGAGGTGGGTGTCGCCGGATGTGTGTGGAATAATAATTGCCGCTGCGGGATCGCTAAAGAGGAAACGTTATTAAGTTCAGCTAATGAAATAGGAACAACATCAAAACCGAGCCAGGACTTTTTCATGCAGCCGACCTGTTCCCTCGCCCTCGGCGGCACAGTGCAGACTTCTGAGTGTATAAAGGTTATTCCAGGTCTCCGCGAGGCGGCAGATATGTAACGACCGGCTGCCTAACGTGATGGACGCCGCTGTGTAGCGAGCCGCTTTGCATGCGGCCACTTTGGCCACGGCCTTGTGTGGGGTCTTAATGAAGCAATGTAGTTCTTGACAGATTTTTTTTGCATGTGCTCAAGCGACGAAGGCGTCTGAACTCCTCCTTGGTGATTCGGGCGGGGGGGGGGGGTTGGGAAGGATCGCCTCGGCTCGCCATCTTGCCTCCGAAAGAATCACACACCTGTTTACTAATTCATGCCAAGGTGTTCCTTTCATTTCAATATTCTGGCCCAAATGGCATTTTAAGAGCCACCTTTGTAAAAAGGATGCGTTCAATTATTCATTTCCAAACCTCTTCGCTCTGCCTGACGGGTTTTTTTCTCTCTTCTTCCCCTCTCTCTTTCTCTCTCCCCTTCCACTCCACTGGGCCTCGACCGGACGCCGTCTCTCTCTCCTGGCTGCACAACAGGTAAGTTTGTTTGATCACAACGTATTTATAGACTCGCGACGGGCTCGAGTCGCACTGTGTTATTTAGCGCTGTGGCCTGTCGTCACCAGACGGTGGGTACGGGGGGGTAGGTCATCGTTCCTCTTGTTCGTCCCGCTGGTGTGGAGCAGACAAATCTTTGCTTCCACGCTGTTTTATTTTCACAGCTTTGTGGAAAGTGGCTGTAGGGACGCCGAGGTGTTGGCTGACGAGCGTCTCATCTGGAGGGAGAGAGTCCGACTCATCCCCGGATATTTCAGCGCGGTCATAGTTACAGACTTTAACACCCTAATCCTTTCGTCTGAGCTCTTAAAGTGAGCAGAATGGGAAGCTTTTCCGCACAAATCGGAGGCACCCGGGTTGTTTTTTGCAGAAGAAATCAGTCGGGAGAAAGAAAGAAAAGAAGGAAAAAAAGGGGTTGTGGAAAGTGCTGAGCGCCTGAAAGCGTTACCTGAAATGACACAGGTAAAGTCAGAGTGGTCTGAGGAAGCGTGAGCTGCGTGGGATCGGGCCGACGTGATGCCTTCAGGGGCGTGAAATGTAATCACGTCCAAACTATTAGGAAACGGAGGCGAAGCAGGTGAGAGATGACACGTCACCTGAGCATGTACCGTCCAACAATGACCTCAAACGTGACACGCGTGTTGTTTTGTTACAGAAAGAAACTAGCTTGACATATAACACCTGTTAATCTCACATCGATCACATCTGCCCTAATCCCTCTGATGTGGAGGAAACGGACTCTTTGGTAATTAATGAGGCTCCTCGGGCAGATGCTTGGCAGCCGCTCCGAGGCGAGTCAGACCTGTTTTCAATGTTCAAGCCACGATTTAAAAAACAAAACAAAATAACATTGTCAAGTTTTTACCCCGGACACGGAAATTCAGAGCGTTTCTGACATTTTAGAGCCATTTTTGCAGAGAACAGATCAAACCGTCGGAACGAGAGAGGATCAGAGCGTTTGTCGTAGCTGAAGAATGTCGTGTCTCACATTGGTCGTTGTTAGAAACACAAAGCACAGAAGAGATGATGAAGCGGAGAAGAAGACTCTGGAGTTTGCAGATCAGAACATTTCCGCATCATTAAAGGGTCGAATGAAAACCAAAGCATCGGAAGACGTCTGGTTTAGGAAGCGGATTCTCGTTATCATTCAACTGAAGGGAAAAGTATGAGACAAAAAAAAATGAGGAAAGTGAAAAAGCCAACTGAAGATGTGAAGAGCAACTTGACTTTTTGCAGAGTCCGGGAGAAGTGAGCGCGGCGTCATCCGGCTTCAAGTGCTTCAGCGACGCATTCAGCGTCTCTCAGTAGAAGCTCCGAGTTGATGTCGGATGGTTTCGGTGCTCAGGAGATGATTTGCATCTGTCTCACCAAAAGTCAATACTGGTTTACTTTACCTTTTTTTTTGCCTAATCGAGCAGATTTCGCTTCCCAAAACTTAAAGGTGCCAGGGAAGGAAACACTCATACAAGTCATACGGGCTGTCGGCACTCACAACCCCTCTGCTCTGTTGTTGCTGCCTAACGCTGCCGGTTGTATCCAGACGAGCGAGCGTGACGGCAGCAGAGCATCCGGACTGAATGTGAACACGTCAACGCAGCTGGAAATCGCTCCCTGTCACTGTGAAACTCTGTTTGTGTGCTGTAGTTTTTGTATCTCGACTGAACTAGATACGACGAAAGAGACGGGCTCTGTTTCCGATTTCAGAAATATATACATACATATATACATATGTATATATATATGTATATATATATATATATATATATATATATATATGTATATTTGCAGATATAGTGCTCGTGTACTTCAGCCAACCTCGCTTATATACTGTCACACTGTCAGATTATATTATAGGAGAATGAACTCAGTTCAACCCGATGGTTTTCTGTCGTGTGTGTGTGCGTGTGTGTGCGTGTGCGTGTGCGTGTGTGTGCGTGTGCGTGCGTGTGTGTGCGTGTGTGTGTGTGTGCGTGTGTGTGCGTGTGTGTGTGTGTGCGTGTGCGTGCGTGTGTGTGCGTGCGCGTGTGTGTATACATTTTTACATCCCCGAATCCCTGAAGAGTTCTTGAATCTTAAGCTCTAACCTGCCTCACAGCATTCTACTCAAAATTGACTCCAGGATACCTGCAACTGTCTTGAGTGTGTGTGTGTGTGTCGAGTGCAGCGAAAAGCCAGCTGCCCGCGGGAGCCGCAGCTCTTGAAGTCCACCCCGGTGGGCGTGTGCGGACGAGCAGCCCCTAATGGCGTTTCCGTCGGCTCGCAGCGAGAGACGTCTTTATGGTTTTCGTGCGCTGGCGTCTTCTCCGCCTCGCTCGCTGAGGTGTCATGATGAGACATGACCGTGAGGGGAGGACTGAGGGGGGTCGGAGGAAAATGGAAAAACATTTATGGAACAAAAATAAAATTTAAAAGATTTAAAGACTGAGGCTACGAAAGACGGAGAATCTCAGTCAACGAGGGAAGGATTTAAATACAGAATGAAATATCAGGGCCAAACGCACAGCAGTTGCAGTAAAGATGGATGGAGGTGCCGCGCGCCTCACATCGCCACCCATCCCTGACATCAAGATTAATCTTCACTCTTCAACCCTGATGAAAGTCCCACGTGCCCCCCCCACACACACACACGCCCTCTTCCTGTGGAGGATAGTTTCCAAATTCAAATTAAAAGAGATTGTGAAACACCCCCCACCCCCTCCTCTCCTTGAAGAGGCCCACCACCACGCTTCACACATGAAGACCAGTTTCCCCCTCGTGAGAGTCCACGCGTCTTCTCGACTGTGGTTCACAGAGAGAGAGAGGAAATAACCCCGAGGATAAACAGTCAGGGGGTTTCCTCAGTTTGGACTTCACATGGACTTTAAATTAAAACTGAAAGTCAGTTTTGTTCACGTTTAAAATGAGCACTTATAATTTGCACTTTGGATATTTTGTGATCCCTCTTGAAGCCGTCATGTAAATTACAGAGATGTTGCGATCCCATTGTTTTTCCTCCCTGATGCAGATTCTGGTACCGGGCAGAGAATGAGTATTGATCCGATACCAGTGCATTTTAAAAACTAACCACGTATATAACGTGTCGTTTGCTACCGACCCTGTGTGAAGTGATGATCTCTGTCATCGTGGTTTGGCCTGCTTCAGATTAAACCCTTGAAAACACATCAGACACATTAATGTCAGAGAACTTCTGGTATAATGTAGTTTGACAGTCATGACTGAAAAAAGATCAGGGATAAATCACTCTATGAATAAACAACAACCACTTCCTTGACATAGATGTTAAACTTTAAAGAGCTTTACAGAGTAAAAGATCTTTAAAGTTTTGAACGGAACAGTAACAGTATGAAAACATTCCGGTGTGAAATGTTGACAGACTGCTCGACGCTTCACGACCGGAAATCCCTTCTTCTTCATCATCGCCGCTCTTCAATCAGCACATCTGTACAGCACATCTGCTGTTGTGGCGAAGAAGAAAATACGTTCTCAGTTTTATCTGTGGTGAAACTTCCCTCAAAGACGTGGAAACGGAACATCTCTGGTATACCAGGGACGAGAAGTCAGTAGATTCCAGGCCGTCTGCGTTCACGGGTGAGCTGCTTGTCGTTTGAAGATGAATCATCTGCTGTGAGTTTCGCTGCAGACCTGCAGCAGGAGAACCTGATCCATATGGACAGAATCACAATTTGAGCGATTCCATGCAATTTTGAGACCGAAGCTACTTAAGTTCAAATCAAATCCTTTCAGAAGACGACTGCACGGCCCACCACTTCAGATCTAATCAGAAACTCGTTTACAGTCCACCTCTCGTATATATATATATATATATATATTTATATATATATATTTATATTTTGAAGATCACAACGGCAGTTCAGAGAATATCACCATCTGGTTTCACGTGAGGAGAGAGCGCTCGTCACGACGCCCGCTCTCAGTACATTTGTATTGTTACCTGCCCGACCACAGAGAGGAGAAGTGAACAGTGTTGTACTCAACCAGACATTGTTTCTCCACTGATTCTGTCGACGGTGAAATCACAGTCTTCAACTGTCGAACCTCCCAACTTTTTGAAATCTTGATTTTTTTGAAGCTTATGAATTCTGACAGTGATGGTTTATTACACACATCTCTTCTCCACGTGTCGTTTCCTCCTCGCGTCTGCCTCCTTCCATCTCTGAATGATGCTGCGGCTCTTTGGGAAGGAGCCCACCCCCCTGTGTTGGGATGTGAGCCGGTATGTAATGTATATATTTATAGACAACACACATGTTGAGTGTGTATGTAAGTGTGTCAGTGTGTACTTGCCTGGGATGAGAGAGGCCCTGAAGCTCTGTGCAAAAAGCACACACATCAAGAGAGAGGAACAGATGAGACAGGGAAAAGAACAACACGATGCACACTCACACACACACACACACACAGAAACACACACACACACAGAAACACACACACTCACACACACACATACACACACAGACACACACACACACTCTCACACACACAAACACACAGAAACACACACACACACAGAAACACACACACACACAGAAACACACACACTCACACACACACATACACACACAGACACACACACACACTCTCACACACACAAACACACACACACACACACACACACACACACACACATCTTTCCCCAGCACTGGAGAGCGAGCTTTGCCGGAGGATAAAGGAAAGAATGAGATTTGTGGTTGAAACGTGTCAGTGTGCTTTGGCTGTTTTACCCTTGGGCTTTAATCTCCATCCACTGGCTCTCTAATCTGCTACACACACACACACACACACAGACACCACCCGGCCTCCCTTCCCCTTCAGGGACAGTTCATGTCAAAACCCGTGTCAGAATGTCAGACTTGACATCACAGTGACATGCGTCATTTGATTGAGATGAAGCCAACGACACATTGAGTCGTACTGTACGACGCAACACGTGTTAGTCAAGTGTAAAACTACAAAACCTACAGGGTTTGCAGTTCGCTTTGAAACTAATCGGTGGTTGCAGGCCGAGAACATTCACGTCCCCATTGTGTCAATAGAGAACCGTAATCCAGTTACAGTTACGTTTTATAAAAAACTGCTGTGACAAATGAGTTGTGTATGAATGTAATTCTTTTGTGAGACAGGGTGGTTCGATGCCCAGCACCAACTTGCAGTAACTAGGACTCCTTGTCAGTAAATATCATCACATATGAAGCAGCAGTCATGAGACTACATTTCAACGGGGCCCGGACATTAAAACCAACCTAAACAAAACAGCTCCGACATTATTAGAATCTCCTTCCTCTGGAAACGGAGTTGCTGCAACTTGTCAAACCAGCACACCATGTTTCCATCCGATCCCATCTCTTGGTGGCACAACGGAGCGCCGTCACAGACCTCGTAGCTTCTCAGCGTCTCGTGTGGAGTTAAACGGACGAGTGTGTGACAAAAGACTCGGTGAGGCGGCGGAGTCACGCCGGGCCGCGAGTCCATTACACACCGAGCTGCTGCCCAAATAAGAAGCCCACGGGAGCGAAGGGTCTGAGGGGATCTGACAGCGCGCGACGAGCAACACCTCCAGACTGCGACACACATGAACTTCACACGAGACACGAGCACGTGGCCGCGTGCGCGTGCGTGGAACCTCGGCTCATTCCAGTTACTTCAATGAGTCTAATACCATAGGGCAAAGTGTCGCTTAGAACCTGAATCCGTATCTTAATCGATTTTCTCTCTCTCTCTCTCTCTCTCTCCCTCTCTGTTACTCTCCTTCTGAATCAACATCAAAATGTAATTTTTCTTGCTGACATATTGGACACGTGCAACCTTCTAATTCACATAATGGCCACGGAAGGTCGGGACGGGGTTAATAGATTTGTGTGACGTGTCCAGCGGCCAGCAGAGAACGGAGACGTGTAAGGACATGTTCAAAAATTCTCTTGCGTTCCTTTGACACTGTTCTGACTGCGGGAAAAAAAAAAAAAACATAATCATACACAACAGTATGTTCACTTTCAATCTTCACTGGATCTAATGTAGAAGATTCGGAAAGCGGCTGAAGCTCGAAACCACCTATTAGTCCTGATATCATGCCCATCATTAAGAGTGTTAGTGTTGTGATAACCTTTTGGGCATGGGGGGGTGGGGGGGTATGTGTGTACTGTAGATGTTTGTGTATGCGCATTTAATTGTGTCCACTGGGAGATTCGGCTCGACTCCACAACAGATTTCCCCAATAATCAAGCTCCCACGAGCACTAGTGTCCTACACTAATGGCCCTATAGGCCACATAACACCCCCACCCCCTAACACACACTCACACACACTTTCCCTGTATCATACACACCCTCACCTATTCACCTATTTCTTTTTCCTTGTGTTTGAGTGTTTGTCCAGCCCTGCCTGCCGTATTGCGCGAGCTCTTTTCAGTGCAACCTTCTGTACAGACACTCCTTTCACATTCAAACCCCAAAGTGCACTTGAGCTCCGCTCACGAGCTTTTAAGGATTAAAAAAAAGGGAAAAAAGAGTAATAAAGGCCACGCGTTCATTCAACGCTTTGAAAGCAACACTGCACATCGAAATGAAACAGCGGCGCTTCCATTCAGCGCGGCGTCGGGACGTTTCAGCACCAAGGACAGCGGCCGCCACAATTAACACTGTGTCTCTCTTTCAGTTTGGGAAAGAAATTCAAAGTCTATTGAAATGAACATCTCCCTCTTTATTTATTTATTTATTTAGTTTTGATAAATAGATATGCAATGCGGCTTTTTAAAAGAGAAAGATGGTTCTTAGAAAGTTAGTGCCAAGGAGAAGAGGTGCTCAGTTACCGGATCAAAGAATTGCTGGTTGAAGCCGTGGATATTTTACGTGCGAGTGTCCTTGTTGTTGTTACGTGCGCACATTTCTAAAGATATTTGTGTGCAGCACTTCTGCTTCCGGCCCAATACAGTGGAAAGGGAATGAAATGCTCGCGATAACAGTGCTATATTCAAGAATTCAACAGCCAGACGGGTGTAAGCTCCTCTGCCAACTGTTTTCATTTGAACGACTCGCTTCTTCACTTGAAGGTAAAATCCTCTTTTGCAAATTTTGTCTGCAAATAATAACCCTTTAACACATCCACATCGCGTTGCGTCAGAGAATCGGGGGCAGCTCTGACGTCTCCTCTCCATCACCTCTCCATTCCAAGCCCCTTCGTCTTCTGCTGCTTTCCCCCTCTCTTCATCTCCTGGTACTTTTCCTTCCCCCTCCTCCTCCTCCTCATCTTCCTCCTCCTCCTCTTCCTCCCTCTGGGGAGGACGGAACACGAGCCGTGATCTCTGTCGCTGACGGCTTGCCGCATTCTTTCCCAGACAAAGAGGCCTTTGTCCTAAACGCTCTCTCTGAGAGGAGAATCTCACGGTGCAATATAACGTATATCCCAGGGCTCTGGCTGCCTTTCTCTCTGGCTGTAATTACTGTACACTCTTTGGCCACAATGACACACTGTACCGTACATGCGGCTCAAGAAACCCTGTCAATGTCTTTATTCTCGGTCAGCTCTTAGGAATGCAGCCATAAATCATCCGCAACTAAAACGACACGAGCGCAGGTGCACGTTGAGGATCTTGATTTGTTTTGTGAAGCTTTACAACATTATTTAAATCATATTTAAAATAAGTTAATGAAAAACAAACTCATGTTCCACATTACATCCTAAATAACCTCAGTCTGTCTTTGGAGAAATATGCGGTACAGTACGTGACGTGATGTTTCCAGTTGCTTCACGTGGGGATATAGAATAAACTATTTTTATTTTTCACACTTGTCCTGTGGCTCCCGGTGGGAAACAGAGCAGACAGATGTTCGTTCTCATTAAAAAATGAATAAAATAATAAATGTCGTCGTCTCTTGGGTGGAACACATTTAGCCACGAGTCCATCATTTGGAACGGTTGTTTATTAATACAGTCTGCAGCGCTCAAAGTTCACTCGTCTTTGTTCCCTGTCAGTTGACATTTCTGTCGGCAAAGTTTGGCAAAATCCAAAATGCCCTCGGACTCAGTGTGTGTGTGTGTGTGTGTGTGTGTGTGTGTGTGTGTGTGTGTGTGTGTGTGTGTGTGTGTGTGTGTGTGTGTGTGTGTGTGTGTGTGTGTGTGTGTGTGTGTGTGTGTGTGTGTGTGTGTGTGTGTGTGTGTGTGTGTGTGTGTGTGTGTGTGTGTGTGTGTGTGTGTGTGTGTGTGATGCATATGAAATTACTGGATGCATGCAACAACAACAACAATATATGTATATATATATATATATATATATATATATATATATATGCTCTGAAGACTCAAAGTGCAGGCATGAACGTGTGTGTTTATATGACAGTTGTTGGTTAACGAAGCGGAGGCTGTTAGCGGAGATTAGAGCATTTACACGGCGCTAATGCCACAACTCTGCTTGCAACATCCTTCAAAAAATGGCTCAGGGGGTGGAAATGCTAATGGTCTGTTAGCCTGCCCATTTAGATTAGAGGATAACAATGCTAAAGCGGAGGATAGTGAGACTAATGAATATGACTGCGGAAAAAATATGACACTGGTTGTATCGTGTCTGTTTAACGTCACTGTCAGAAAAAGGCTCGGAGTCGAATGGTATTTTCTTTCATATCTGGACAATCGCTGACTGAGATTCCAGAAACAGTATCTGACTCGTGATGTGGAAGTCAGTGTTGTTTTTTTACATGGTTAAAGTGTTTCACATTCAAGCTGTATGGTAATCAGACATACCTGCATCTGTGGTGGAAGTTTAATAAATTTGAACATGTAATATATATATATACATATATGCAGATTCCTTAAAGCTGAATGGAGGATTTGCCAAGAAAACATGTGGAAAGGACCCACGCAGTTGTCTTTGAGAGATAAAAACTATGATAAGGTTACTCAAGCAACAACGCTGTACATTGCATCATGTGACATCCTTCATTTTGCTTCTTGGCCCTTTTATGCGGCACAATTTATTTTTAATTGCCAGACTGGGCTGTTGTTCACGCTGACATTTGCATCAATGCTCTGGAGTCGTGAAACACTTCACATGCACGTATGGACACAGGGAACTGTTCATTTTCCTCTGAATTAGCAGGTTCAGTACGGTGGGACCGCGACAAGGAGCCCACCGCGGCTTTATAAGTTCAAACCGGCCGACGGCGTCAGGTGCAGCACCTCGGAGCGGCGGGTCACAGAGTCAATCTTGTGCCGTAACGTGGAAACAACCCGACTTTGATGTGCAGCAAGGACATTCCAACCTGGAGATCTAATTAGTGACAGAGAGGACGTAGGAGTGAAAGAACAAAAAACTGAAAAGATGAAGAAGATGATATACTACCACCCATTAAACCATGCCCTGGCACGATGAGAGGCAGCCGCTCGCAGCCAGTGAACGAATCACGCCACCTGACGGACGTCTGGAGCCAATGACGGGCTGATGCTGCCCTGAGAGGGCTGATTGGAGGACGGAATGGTTTTATGCTATTAGCACGTGTCAATGGACGTATAGTCACCAGGGTTGGAAAAGGAATCTGCTTCTTACGTCATTTATAACACTAGTGAATATTTACCTGAGGAGTTCATGGTTCAATCTCTAGTTTCAAGTGTTCTTCAATACATGATGCTCATTTTGTACATTATTGTCCATTTACAGTCACATGCGATAAAGCATCATCCCCTTTTGCCGTCTTCCCGCTTCTTGTCATGTTTGAATGACACGGTGTGCATTGCTCATAAAGAACAAATTTATATCTTTTAAATGCCATTTAGTTTTTTTCGGACACACCCCCTTGTTGAAATGCGGCGCGCTCATTGGCCACGTGTGAACGCTGCCGCCCCCCATGAAGTCGTCGTCTGCATCAACCTCGTGACGACGCAGTGGAGGAGCTCCACCGAAGAGAGTCAAACCTGTTCAGCCGCCCATTTCTCCAGTCCTCGTAATCTTCGACTTTGCACAGCACGGACCTGTTGTGAAAGGCGCTGTGAGATTTGCCTGATAGACAGAGGAATGTGTCACTGCTCATAAGTACAGGTCTTTATGCTGGAAAAAAAAGGGGTGCAGCACCGGTGTCTCAGTGTTCGCTCACTCCCGCCGGTGAGGAATAACCATCATTGGCGTAAAGCTGCCATTACGTGCGGAGCCGGAAATTGCAGCCTTATCTCCACAGAGTATATTCATTCTGGATGCACTCAGTTTTCTCCATCGGTTCTCCTCCACTGCACAGCTAAATGTGCCGCAGCAGGATCGGGTGTGTGCACGTCAACGGCATTTTCCAAACGGGTGTCCACATTCTACTGGCACACACACACACACACACACACACACACATATAGGGTACATTTATATCTTCCACTTCAAACGTCACGGAGCGGCTTGTTTGATGCTCGCAAAGCTAATTGTCATCATCAAAACTTCTATAATCCTCCGATTTCTTTCTTTTTTTTTTACTTTGTGAGATAAACATTATATTTCTGGCAACATTGATTAGGTCTGTCACAGCTTTGCAAGATGCATTGGGATAATATTTTCCAGGGGCTGAGGATGTTTTACTGCTGCAGAGGATGTTCGGGACAAATGGGCAAATGTGCTCCGGAGGTGATCGATTGCTCCTCCCCTCTGAACGGCAGAGGAATGAAGGGAAGGTTTGAACCGACTGGAGCAGGGGAAGTGAACCTCTAATGCCACCGTCGTCGCCCAGTGAAGAACAAGAGCATCTTCCTGGATTATTTTAATGAAGTGGTGGATTAACCTGCCGGAAAAATAAGCAAATAATACGGTTGTCGTCTTATAAAAAAACAACCTGGGGGTCATCCACCACCCGACGCGTCTCACGAGTGAAAGGTGCTAATTAACCACTCCTTACGACCGGAATGACTTGAAGCGATGCGGCGAATTAAAGACGGGCTGTGTACAGTTCAAGCGTTGCTCTCATAGCAACGCGACCACAGGCCGGCAGCAGCCCACAGTCAGGATCATTACACACGGAGCTCATTAAAGCCGTGATTAATCGCTGTTTTTGCATGTTGCAACAGCGAACGCTTCAGATTAATACGCTCAGGCTTTAGATTAATATTCGCCCGCTCGATCTATTCATTCTTGTTATTGCCTGACTTTGCACTCGCTGTTTTTTAAATTCCAGCGGAGCGGACCAGTCAAAGATATATTCCCGTCCCCCCGGTTTTTTAACAAATGCAATGAAAAGGTCACCAGAAGACCTTTTCTTTTCGGACTTGTTCTCCACTCCGCTCTGGACTGTGAGTTGATCTGACTAACAAGTACCGAGCATCAGACTTCTGATGACTCCATCCTGTGGGCCAGAGGTTATTCTGAGGAAGATTTGACTGGATTAAAAAACGGATGTTGACTCCGGGTCTGGAAAACAGACGGGGCCTAATGGGAGACAAGGTTGAGGACAAACCCTGAGATGAGGATTTGTTTTTGTCAACACACCAAAGTTATTTAGTTTACTGTCATAGAGGAGCAAAACCCCCAGAAAATATTCAATTAAATGTCCATTTAAGAGGCCGAAGTCATTAATTTTTCAAATTAAAGGTTTGAAAATGCGACGGAATCTTTGGTCGTTAAACCATGTAACTGAATCCAGAACCTCATTGAAACCGTGGAGACATTTTGTGGTAGCAGTGCCGGCCCCCGGTGCCCGTGTGGACCGAGGAGGAGCAATGTGTCCTATTACAAACCTTCAGGGATCAATAAGAGCCTAGAACACAACATGGCCCAGATGTGCTGCTGCATTACAGCGCAGAGATAACAGCAGCAGGATCGATGTGGGCCAGCGTCACGACTAATGGTGGGCTAGTTTGGATAAAGAGACTTGCACTGAGCCGACAGAGCCTTGTTCCACACATGGAGACTAAAGGGAACAGCCTCTCCATCAGCGGCATTAATAAATGGTACTGGGCTTTTTAGACCCCGTCCCCACGCATTGATTTCTTTTACCGTCTCACTGTAGAAAAGCCGGAGCTAACCTGTCTTTTTTTAAAAGCTCAGGTGTAATTGTTGCATTTAGAACAGAGTGATATCGATCAGCGTTACCGAGGCGAAAGAGCTATTCGCCATCGCCCGTGATGTCGGAGAGCAGGTAATGAGGGGCCATTTGGCGTCGTCATTTCTGTTTCCAGAGGAAGCCCATCTCCTCCGTCTATCACGCAGGTGCATTTAATCCACGTGTGTGTGTGTGTGTGTGTGTGTGTGTGTGTGTGTGTGTGTGTGTGTGTGTGTGTGTGTGTGTGTGTGTGTGTGTGTGTGTGTGTGTGTGTGTGTGTGTGTGTGTGTGTGTGTGTGTGTGTGTGTGTGTGTGTGTGTGTGTGTGTGTGTGTGTGTGTGTGTGTGTGTGTGTGTGTGTGTGTGTGAGAGGTAGAGGTAGAGGTAGAACAGAAACAGATCGCCTCTCAGCTTCGCTTCGTTCGCGTCGATATAATTTCCGTGGATAGGAAGCTTGGAATATCTTCACCTGCCGAGATGATTGGGAGCGGATTGATCGGAGGAGTGATAGGGAGGAAACGAGGTCGAAGGGACGAGACGCGGAACAAAACGGAGAACGCAAGAAAGGCAGACGAGGAACACGGGATGTTGAAATTCTTGATGATGATGATCTCAATGATACAGTTGAAATATATTATTACTAAATGAATAATCAATAACACAATATTCCAATACTGATACTTAATAGGATGATCAATGCTACACTACCCGGATATCGCTTCTTCTTCGCTGCTGAAAATGGAAATGAAAATTTTCAACGCTGGAAAGTGCAGTTTTATTTTATCCTTGATCCTTGTATCAAAATCGGAAAACCTCTATTGCAAATCTTAACAATGCAGGATTAAAAAATCGTGAAAAAGGAAGAATATACATTCAGTTTGTCGGGTCTTGAATTAATACTGACAATGCTCGACTACCAAATGAATCGCAAACTATTTTGATAATCCATTAATCGTTTCAAAATTCTCTGATTTCATCTTCTTAAATGTGAATATTTTCTGGTTTCTTTGCGCCTCTGTGACAGTAAACTGAAGATGTGAGAATGAAACAAAACATAATCTTGGGGGTTTGGGAGACAAAGATCAACATTTTTCATCATTTTATGAACCAAACAACTAAATTGATTAATCAACAATGAAAATAATAGTTGGTTGCAGCTCTACTTCAAGTGGATCTGCAGTTTTTTGAGTCACGAGCAGCAATTGGCATTATGTCAGCAATATTATTATATTAATACTATTATGTGAGGGAGAATGGATTTATGGTTTGACGGAGAGGCAGTAGATACAGTAGTGTTGGGAAAGTGTGTCCTTTAATGCTTCTCATCACTGAGGAAGTTCGGTCTATTGCTTCTTCCGCCTCAGTGTTTTACTCCCTCGTCTCTGTTCCCTTCCACTCCCGGCTTTCCACTGATGTCAGACTCCTTTATTAAGCGGCGGCAGCAGCAGCAGCAGCACGCCAGACGAGACGCGCCCGTGGCTGACGACATCTCCTTCCTCACGTCCCAGACGGTGCACGAGGGCGAACGTTGCAGCCCCCTGCAGAGGGCCGCTGCTCAATAATGCATGGCTGCAGGCCCGAACTAGAGCAGGCTGACTTTTTGGCCCCAAAAACAAAAAGTGCATAGCTCGCATCGCTTTGTCTTTTCTTTTTTTACCCCCCCTGCTTGTTCTTACAGCAGCATCCATAATGCAGACGCTCTAATTACAAAGAGACATGACATCTATAAAATATGGAGCTTAATTACTCAGAGACATGAGGAAAAAGTCTGGAAACACGAGGGTCACATTGAACTTTACTTTGAGTTTCTCTGAACGAGCACAGAGCATCTCCACCTCTGGCGCACTACGGAAGCCATTTTTACCTCGTCAGCTCACGTGTGAGATCTCAAGATACGTGCCGTCTCATGCAAGTCAATTCAACAAAGCATATTTAATGTCATTTTTCTTTCTCTATACCCTGATCAGTAAGTGGTCAATTGTTCATCCCTGCACACAGCAGGTTAAGCAAAGCTCCAGCTCCTCCTGAGTTATTCACCGACCTGATACGGATACGTTCTGGCTCTCCTCCTGGTTGGACATGTCTAGAATATAATACATATAGATGCCTGAGCCACTGGCCAATGAAGCTATTTCCCCAAAAAAGTCATTATTTTACAGCGTGTGATTTTCCATCAGTATTCTGGCAGAGACTTTGTATTTCTCGCCGTGTCTCCAGTCCGCTGTGCTTGGCTCTTAATTCCTCTTTCCATGCTTCAGGAAGTAAGAGACGTCACTTTTAAGTTTTGTACCTTTACAGTAAAACCTGAAAAGAGCGAAGCGAAGACGTGGCAACATAGTAAATGCATCCTGATATTCTGACACGGAGAGGAAAATGCAGAAAGTCTCCCTGTGTGAAATAGGATGAGGTTGAAACTAACAAGATTTGTCCCATGAAACAAAACGCCAACCTAAGCACATGTCGATGCTTGTCCAGACACGCTGCCTGTGTGTCATACACCGGTGGTTACATGTGAAAGATCTACAAAGACGTCTGACTGAGAGCTCGTCCCGATTGGACGGCACCAGCTGTCAATCAAGCTGTAGGCGGTGCTTTATCTCCTATTTTACCCTAAACGGGACCACAGTTTTCTAGACGTCAGGATTATCTTGAACTCCATGTATGATAAAACACCATGTCATGAACTTTGATCAGTGCTCTTTGGATTATGATCCGTACTAGTCACTAAAATCAGTATGTCTCAGTTTGTTTTTTTACACTGAAAAACTGCCCAAGTGCTCAGGACATATTTTGTACCGTACATTCCAAACAGTTGGTCAAGTGCCAGAGAAGTGGGGAGATGGAACAGATCAAGTGCATTTAGCGGAAACCTGTTTGTTTTTTACAGTTTAATAATATAATTCCCAAGGTTGAAGACGATGATTGGTGGAGCTCCCCTGTGCACACTTAGTTCTCAACAAGCACAATATCAGTCATTTGTCATAGATGGAGTTTGAGTGGGAAGGTCATTTTCATGTCTGCTTGAAAGCTTCACAAGCAAAGAAAAACAGTAGTAGTCACGCACACGGTCACGAACTGCAGCCCGACATTACTGGGAAAAGAAAACAAGGGAATTGTGGAGGAGTCAGATCGGGGAAGGGAGAACAATCCTGAACTCATGTTGCTCAGAGCTTTTCCTCTGAAAAGTTAAGTGAACAACGTCGTACCAGTGTTTACCTGGAGAGCTGCAGGTCAGGTGCTGGTACCAGAGGGACACACACACACACACACACACACACACGACCTGCAACTGCAATATCCGCCTGTCAATCATCCACGTCTCAAATGAAACCAGAATGATGACTTTGCTCCTTTCTTTTTCTTTTTTCTTTACTCTTGGACCCTGTCGCCGAGGAGGTGGTGTTTTCACCCCTGTCCGTTGACTTGTAGGTTTGTCAGCAGGGAACAGAGTGATCACTAATCGACTACTTAGCAGTTTTTATGAGAAAAAAAGTCAAAACTCACTGATTTCAGCTTCTTAAATGTGAAGAAAACATCATCTTGGTGGTTTTGGAAACACGATTGTCATTTTTCGCCATCTTATGACATTTTATGAACCAAAGAACTAATCGATTCATCAAGAAAATAATCGACAAAAACTTCCGAACGTATTTCATCAAAACTCAGTTGAAGGATGCGACATAAGTTTTTGGCGTCGGTCCGGAATCCAGGAATTTAGTTATCGTTGTGAGATGGGTGTTTGTTGTTGTTGTTGTTGTTGACGACATTTTCACCCAATTTCCCAGTGGAATAATTCATGGATCTTGATGGAAAAGAATCCGGGAGAATTCAGGGAGCTGATATCTACGAGTGTGTGTGATCGGGCGGAGGAGTGCATACCTAGTGCCATGATTCTAGTGTAAGTTTTTAATTCTTCCCGTCCCTGCTGCCGTTGATTTTATATCCACAAATTGCCTTTGATGGCGTGAGATGCATTTTGATTGAATAATTCATGTTAAAGTAAAATGCCACAGGCGAATAAAATATTCGGCGGCACTTGATCGTGGCAGCGCTGCTGGTTGTTGTTGTTATGGTAACGGCGCTCGCTGGTCACCGCCAGACAAAGAGGAGATGAATATGCTTTAGATTTCAGGGGTCAAAGACTAAATTCCTCACTTTGCCATCAGACAGGGAAGAAAAGGAAGAAAAAAAAAAGAGCATGACGCTCATGCTTGCTTCTCATTGGCCGTCGTCAGAGTGAAATGCAATTAACGGTCTTGGTCGGCCCGGTCTGTTTTTCTGACCCGTCATCTCACCTCCGCTCATCTGTATTCTGCAGCTCTCGTCTGGCCCAGTGTCCTCTGTCCAGAGGAGGAATATTAGTGTCGGAGTAAAAGTGGATGGGATATAGTGGAACGAAGAAAAATAAAAGAAATGATGAAGAAGAGAAAAAGAAATACAAAATAATTCTGTTTTCTCTCGAGACTTTCACCTCAGTGACTCAGTTAAATTGTTTTAATACATACACTAATGTAGTTATTACAAGATATGTGTGAGCAGAAGACCTGTGCTATACAGTACAGACAGTAGGAGAGAACTGTAAATATTAATTAGAGTAGGAGAGGAAGTAGATAGACAAAGTCCACGTATCCAAATCTGTATCAGGAAGGAAACATTTTATCGGAATGTCTCCAGGAGGAAAAACAAACGAGATACAAGACAAAGTAGAAAAGGAGAGGACATAGGATGAAGTCGGACATCAGTGGGAACTGGGAGAAAAGAAAGAATGAGGGATAAAAGAGGAGGAGAGGAGGATGAAGAACGGGAAGAGTGGAGAGGACACAAGGATAAAGAGAAGGAGACGAGGGGAAAGGAAGAGGAGGAGATACACAGGAAAACAAAATATCCAATGAATAAATAAAAGTAAGGACAAGGAAAGTGAATTTGGAAAGAAGAGTTAGAGGAAACCACGAACGGCGGCGAGATCCAGGAGTCAGAGCGGCGTCATCTTCGTGTAAGGAAGCCTGGAAGTGTCAGACGCGGTCGAGGTGCATCCGTCCTCACTGGAGCTCGGTGTGGGTCGAGTGCATGTCGTGCACTTCGGGATCCGCTCGCACTGCTGCTGGCGGAAAAAACACCGGCCCACATTGTGTTTGACAGCCAGAATTTTAAGAATGAGCGTGTCCTCGCGTCGGGTTCACACCGGAAAAGAAAAAGAGGAATTGTGTAACATGTTCCCGCTTCCTCTGTGTCTAAACTGACGTATTCGGACAAACTGTTAACTTGGCGAAAGAAATTGCCAACAGACATTTGCACAATTCATCCGTTCATGTTTTTTCATCAAGAGAATATCACCAGTTGTCCTCAGTTCACTTCAACTTTTTCCCCAATTTATTTCATGAGTTCTGCGCCGCCGCAGCCCGTGAATACATATTCTATAACGGTCTAAACATATCAAGTAATTCTGGGTGGGAAACAAAAACGAGGAGAAGGGAAGGGAAGCAATTTAAAGTAGATCGATTACCAAATAAATTGGATTGCAAATCTTGTGTGAGTAGAAGTAATGAAAACGGATGAATGTGGAGAAGAGTGAAAGAGAAAGAAGTCATGAAGGAGGGACATGGATCATACACAGGATTATAACACAGTGAACAGGGACAGATTCATGAAGGGAGGGGATGAGGCGTTGATGAGTAATACGTCTTTCATGTCATAGGGGAATTACATGTTTTCAACTTGTGAATAGGGTTCACGTCAACATCCAAGTCATGATTCCAAACGGGGGAGAGCTCTCACGTACGGCACTGCCTCCGACTCGGCCCCGGATAACACCGCAGTGCTGAGAAAACAAATGCTAAGTGTAATTAAACCCAGATTTAACGGTTGTAGTGTCGCATATTTTCAATCTGTAATCCTAATCTGTAATCTTAAAACTGCCCTCGTGATAAATGCTCACAAAAAACGTCGTCAAACGTTCCCATCCCGCAGAGGGAGAGTGGCCGAGGATACAAACAAACGATACTTATGATTCTTCGCAATTCCATCTGGAATCTTCACCTATGTGTCTATACACATAGTAAACAGTAAATCCAAAACACTTGTGCGTGTCAGTAAAGGTTAATTAATCTCTCAGAGAACTCGGTCGCGTGGATTCATGTTGCTCTATTCACATGAAAAACACCTTCAATACATTTCTCAATACGTGTTAAAGTGAGTAATTTGTATATCTTTTTGAAACTGAACTTAAAACATTGGTTTGCATCTACATCTGAGAGTCATGGGCATGACGGGTGAAATATATATGCAATGCTTTGAAAAAGATCCTTCATGCCAACACTTCACACGCTGGGCTGGAAAATGGCGAACAATCCAAAACAGAAATGGTTCGATGTCCATTGCCACCAAATTATTTTGGATTAACATAAATTGACAGTGAATGGATGGAGGCTGTTCAGTGATGTAGCACCACGTTGTAATGACGGATGATATGCTTGTTTTTAGTTCAGTTCGGGAGTGGAAAGAAGAAAAAGAAAAGAAAACCGAGACAGAGGCAGTGATTCAGAGACGCGACAGAGATATAATCACTAATAAGACAATCGTATAATCTGATGTTCTGAACGAGCTCGGAGAAGACAGATGGCTTGATGGTCGCTGAGTACAAGAATGATGATTCTGTTTTAGTCGGGGGAGTGTAAATAAGAATTAATGGGAGATGAGGACAGATGGAGAAAACGTGGAGGACAAATAAATTGAAATTTGCAAAGAGACCGAGATGAGCAGCGGATGACGTGAAGAACAAGTCCAATTGAGACGAGAAAGTTGAATACCAGTTCGACGTTACCAAAAAAACAAGAGTTGTTCTTTTTGTTCACGCTCCAGGACTTTGTGACTGAAGCTCATGAACGAAGGTGCGTGAGGAGCAGACGCTGCTTCTTCATACCAGTAAACACTTTTCTCTCCCTGGGAGAATCGTATCGTCCTCTTCTCTGGGATAGAGTTAATCTAAACGCCCGTATTACAAATTATACATTTTTTAAAATATATATATATTTTGGGGATCAAAGCTGAGAACTTTCAAACCAAGGATCACACGTATCCACAGCTGCTTTCATGCTTTTCCCCCTCGTGGGGTTCGCTGTCATTGGATGTTTGTGTGTTTAGTTTTTTGATTATTCTCTGCTCAGCTCCGGTGATTCAAGATGGTGGCTCTGAATCAGGAGTATTGTTTATACATCAAATGATTCAATGAGAGAATCTGTATGACGGAATCAACCTGCTGCACTGTGACCAGGTGATTAACGGCAGGAACGTGAACGTATATGAACCTCAGGCTGCGCGTCACGCCGTCCCTCGGCTGTTGTCCCTCGACTGTTGTCCCTCGACTGTTGTGTATCGACTGTTGTGTATCGACTGTTGTGTATCGACTGTTGTCCCTCGACTGTTGTCCGTCGACTGTTGTCCGTCGACTGTTGTCCGTCGACTGTTGCCCCTCGACTGTTGCCCCTCGACTGTTGTCCCTCGACTGTTGTCCCTCGATTGTTGTCCGTCGACTGTTGTCCGTCGACTGTTGTCCATCGACTGTTGTCCATCGACTGTTGTCCCTCGACTGTTGTCCGTCGACTGTTGTCCGTCGACTGTTGTCCCTCGACTGTTGTCCCTCGACTGTTGTCCGTCGACTGTTGTCCGTCGACTGTTGTCCGTCGACTGTTGTGCCTCGACTGTTGTCCCTCGACTGTTGTCCATCGACTGTTGTCCATCGACTGTTGTCTATCGACTGTTGTCCCTCGACTGTTGTCCCTCGACTGTTGTCCCTCGACTGTTGTCCCTCGACTGTTGTCCATCGACTGTTGTGTATCGACTGTTGTCCCTCGACTGTTGTCCCTCGACTGTTGTCCATCGACTGTTGTCCGTTGACTGTTGTCCCTCGACTGTTGTCCCTCGACTGTTGTCCCTCGACTGTTGTCCGTTGACTGTTGTCCCTCGACTGTTGTCCATCGACTGTTGTCTATCGACTGTTGTCCCTCGACTGTTGTCCCTCGACTGTTGTCCATCGACTGTTGTCCCTCGACTGTTGTCCCTCGACTGTTGTCCATCGACTGTTGTGTATCGACTGTTGTCCCTCGACTGTTGTCCCTCGACTGTTGTCCATCGACTGTTGTGTATCGACTGTTGTCCCTCGACTGTTGTCCATCGACTGTTGTCCATCGACTGTTGTCCCTCGACTGTTGTCCCTCGACTGTTGTCTATCGACTGCTGTCTATCGACTGTTGTCCGTCGACTGTTGTCCGTCGACTGTTGTCTATCGACTGTTGTCCGTTGACTGTTGTCCTTCGACTGTTGTCCATCGACTGTTGTCCCTCGACTGTTGTCCATCGACTGTTGTCCCTCGACTGTTGTGCCTCGACTTTTGTCCCTCGACTGTTGTCTATCGACTGTTGTCCCTCGACTGTTGTCCATCGACTGTTGTCCCTCGACTGTTGTCTATCGACTGTTGTCTATCGACTGTTGTCCCTCAACTGTTGTCCATCGACTGTTGTCTATCGACTGTTGTCCGTTGACTGTTGTCCGTCGACTGTTGTCCGTCGACTGTTGTCTATCGACTGTTGCCGTTGACTGTTGTCCGTCGACTGTTGTCCGTCGACTGTTGTCTATCAACTGTTGTCCGTTGACTGTTGTCCGTCGACTGTTGTCCATTGACTGTTGTCCGTCGACTGTTGTCCGTCGACTGTTGTCTATCGACTGTTGTCCGTTGACTGTTGTCCGTCGACTGTTGTCCATTGACTGTTGTCCGTCGACTGTTGTCCGTCGACTGTTGTCTTTCGACCGTTGTCCGTCGACCGTTGTCCATCGACTGTTGTCCCTCGACTGCTGTCCGTCGACCGTTGTCTTTCGACCGTTGTCCGTCGACCGTTGTCCATCGACTGTTGTCCCTCGACTGTTGTGTATCGACTGTTGTCCCTCGACTGTTGTCCGTCGACTGTTGTCCGTCGACTGTTGTCCGTCGACTGTTGTCCATCGACTGTTGTCCCTCGACTGTTGTGTATGGACTGTTGTCCCTCGACTGCTGTCCGTCGACTGTTGTCCGTCGACTGTTGTCCATCGACTGTTGTCCCTCGACTGTTGTGTATGGACTGTTGTCCCTCGACTGCTGTCCGTCGACCGTTGTCCATCGACTGCAGGTTCATTCGTCAATGACTTTGATTTCTTGAGCCTGCTGAGTTGTTAATTGGCAGCAAATTGCATTTTTCTAAAGCACCGCTGTGGGTTGATATTATGCAAAAGAATTGATTTGGAATAAGTCGATAAAAGTAAATCCCAAATTCGGATCAAAGTCCAACACCTGGCCAGCGGTGGCTGTAGAATGACTGAAACACGAACACTTCGAACACGGAATATTAAATCGAATTCCTCTCTCTTCCTTGAGCTGGTTTTGTTGGGTGTTACAACAGGATCCCTCCTGTACGAGCACAAACATGGATGAAATAACGCATCAGTGTTTTCTCTCTATCTCCGCGGCTTCGGTGCTTCAAAGATCTGTTACTTCCAATACACAGAACAGCGTCTGCAGGAGGCTCTCGAAGCCTCTGCCGTCTGCGCTTTGGCTTCGTGGGTTGTTGTTTATTTTGCATGTGAATAGAAATTTTCCATCACATGCAGAGGGTTCACAGATATATACACCGGGAACTTGTAATCCTGTAATAATATGGGTTTTTGTCATTTATTCATATTCATATTGAGAGAAGACGTACGCTGCGTTCATATAGCCAGAGGACCATGATGCTGACCAGGTGTAACGCTGGTGTTGTGCACATGGTGGTTCATAAACTGCTCAAACTAAGACAGACAATGAATATTTTTGTCTTTCACAAAGTCTTTTGAAGGTTACGATATATTCAGGGTCAATCGTACTCTCGTCTGGTCTGAAAAGAAAAGCATCGGACGCGTTCATTTGATTGCAAAGTGTTCATGGCTTTGGGAGGACCATGGGAAGGAAAAGGTCACGACAGGTTTCTGTTTCCGCCGAGAGGAGGAAGTTAATGCATCCGGGCTCGTCGCTGTGTTTGTACCCGACACCTGCGAGAAGGAATCTCCCATTCAGATGTGAACGTCT